>NW_026263438.1:0-55404 GCF_947179515.1 Apodemus sylvaticus
CTTAAATGTATATAGTAATAATAAGAAAACTATGTAGTTTACTACATGGAAAAACACAAGTAGGTGCCAAAAAGAAATGAGAAACTAACATTGTTAAAGCAAAATAAGGTTGAAATCCTGAACGAATAAAAAACTTCTATGTTTTGAATGTCATTTTTTTTACTCCACAAACACTTGACTAGTGTTTTTCAACATTGCTACCTAACTGCTATTTGGAAAGATTGTGCAATCTTTAGGAGATGGGACCTCACTGGAGGAAGTAGTCACTAGGCTTTGGAAGAATATGATTTGGTCTCTAATTCTAACCTCACTCCTGTTTCCTGGCCCATCTTATTGGCCCAGAAGAGTTTTAATGTGAAGTATAGCAAATCAAAATCATAAACTAAGTTGTTTGAATTATTCTTTAAGTTATACAAAGCATTTGGTTTGATAATGGAAATTTCATATATGTGTTACCATGCTTTGTACTTCATCTTCTTCCAGAACTATCATTTATCCTGTGTTATAGTTTGCATAATTCTTGCTCTGATAAAACACTGACAAAAACAACTTTGTGAAGAAACGATTTGTTTGGCATACAAACTACAGTCTATCATTGGGGGAAATCAGGGCAAAAGTTCATGATAAGAATATAGAGGCAGGAAATGAAGCTGAAAGCACAAAGTGATTCCAGAAGAACTCTGCTTTGTGACTGGTTCCCCATGGCTTGCACAACTATTTTTCTCATATAGGTCAGACAAACATGCCCAGAAAGGACATTCCCATCAATAGCTGGGTCTTTCTCTTTGTGAAAAAGAAAATGACCTAAAGACTTCTAACAACACTGATCTGATAGAACCTATGGATTTTAGAATTCATAGATGTTTAAGTTTGTATCAAGTTGACAAATATATTTGTGATACTTTTAGTGCTTCTCACTGTCTCTCTTCCATTCCAAAGACCTCTATGCTTCCATAGCATAGGCATTGCATTGACTTCTGTTTCCACTTCTCTTTCTCACCTTTTCAGAATTCTTCCTCCATCCCCCTGGTATCTTTTCAGGTTTTAAAACACCTACACATATACATATGTGGTGATATGAACAAAAATAGCTCCATAAGCCAATAAAGAGTTACAATATTAGAATTAGTAGCCTTGTTAGAATTGATGTGGCTTTGTTAGAGAAAGAGGTCATTAGGGGAAGGCTTTGGATTTCACATGTCCAAGCCATGCCCAGTGTTATATTCACTTCCTGATGCCTGTTGATCTGGCTGTAGCTCTCTATGCTCCTTCCCTAGAACCAAGTCTATCTGAATGCAGCCATGTTTCCTGCCATTAAAATAATGAACTAAATATCTGAAAATATAAGCCAGCCCCAGTTAATTATTTTTTATAATAGTTGCCATTTACATGGTGTATCTTAACAGCAATAGAAACCCCAACTGAGACAATATACATATATACAGAAACATATGTACATACTGATATACACAGAGAACACATAAAGATATTCTGTATATATTAACATTCACAAACATGTACACAAGCATATACACACATATAAACACACATACCACAAACCCACACATGAAGTTTTCTAAAATGTATGTGAAATAATGAATACTCAATATTTTTGCAACAAATAATAAAATATAGCTTGCTGTTAAAATGTTAAATATTTACACATTTAAAACAGTGGTATTGTTGGCATTCTGTCTAAGCTCTACCCCACACTTACCTGGAAACAGTCAGGTATGCCTTGCCCCATAGATCTTGCCCGCTATAAAAGGGGCTACTTGCCCCTCCTCTCTCTCATCTCTCTAGCCTCTTGGCACTCTCATCTCTCTGACCCTCTTTGGGCTCCCCTCCCCTCCCCCCTCTCTCCACCCTCTCTCCACGTGGGTCATGGCTGGCCTCCACTTCTTTACTCTCTTCTCTTCTTCTCTCTCTCTCTCTCTCTCTCTCTCTCTCTCTCTCTCTCTCTCTCTCTCTCTCTCTCCCTCTCTCTCTCTCCCTCTTCTCTCTCTCTGCCTCTCTAACTCCCATCCTCTGGCCTGAATAAACTATTCTATACCATGTATGTGTGTGTGTGGTCCCTCAGGGGGAAGAGGTCCTTGGACATGGGCCACCTGGGCACCCCCTTCCCCCACATTGCTGTGCCACATTCTCTAACCCCCCTTCTCTCTTTTTAACCCCTCTTATTGGTGCATTGATCCAGGAAAATAGAAACACTGGGGGTATGCTTGCTTAAGCCACAACTTCACTCACTAGCCCTGGGCAGTAATCTAATAATCCCTCACCCCCCACACACACATGGGTCAAGCAACAGTTTACATAGTTCTTGGGTATTGTATTATCTTGAGGACTTGGGTCTGTACTTTTCCCATTTTCCCTCATCCGCAAACTACTAATTAGCTGTGTTTGCCTAAACTGTTCTTAATTTCCTAGCTCCCCTACCCTCCAGGACAAACAGTCTATGATTGTGCTGCCGCAGCACTCACCCACCTGCTGCTATGCAGAACAAACAGTTCTGCCACACTGCCACTATCCACTCCAGTGTCCCGTTCCCCGCTCTCCAAGCCCCTGACATGGGTCTGGTAACTGAAAATAATAGAAGAACAGAAATTCAGGTCTTAACACACAGCAAAACATAAAGATAGGGATTAACATATTGTTAATTTAGATTTTATATAAAATTTTTAAATGTTGATATAGAAATATTTCCCTATGCATCAGCTGAATCATACATGTTTTCTTTGTAATAGCTAAATAGAAAATGTTTTCAATTTTGAAAGTTCCAATGACTTTTGTAAATACTATATTTATAGGAAGACATATAAGGAACTATGTTACAATAAATCTTTATGTTAAAAACTGAAAACAAATGAGAAGACAAGGCTTATAAGCTATAGCTCTCACTCTCTCTGACTATAGGCAAATATAATTTCATAATTTATATTAGGTAGTTTATAGAAAAACATAGCATAAGAAAAATATTGTCTAAGAAAAATAGATGTGGACTGGAGAGATGGATTTTCAGTTAAGAGTACTTGGTGCTCTTTTAGAGGACTAGAGTTCTGTCGCATTGAAGTCCTGTGCCATATGCTTGTAATTTTATGTTCAAAGATATGACTCTTTCCTCTGACCTTTAATAGTCACCTGTAGTCACACATACCATTATGTGCATGCAAGCACACACATAGATAAATAAATAAATAAATAAATAAATAAATAAATAAATAAAAATACATGAATCTTTAAAAATCCATAAAAGTACATGGCAGGAAATGGATAACTATAATAATATAGAAAGTTCTATAAATTAAGTTGATGTATGTGCTATGTCTATAAAAGATAAAAACAAACACTGTTCAAAAGTAGTAATTCGAAAGTGGCTGACTTACATTAAAGTTACAATAACAGAGTGTTTGAATTGGGTACATTCTACCGATGTTGCTATCTCATAGTTCTGAAGGTTGAAATCAATGTCTGATGTCATTAAAGTTGAGACCTTGAAAGGCCTCTTCCTGATAGAAGCGTGTTGATTTCTTTATGCATCCACCCATGCTGGAATAAGGTAATACAGTTCTATATAAACACTTTTCTCTTCCTTGGAAATAGTGTCCTAACTGTAGATCTCTGGTGATGCTTCATACACCCTTCTCTCTCAGGGTTCCCAAAATTATTTCCTTGTGCCCTTTCATTAATGATTTAGAGTCAAATCAAGGTATTATATATTAAAAATGTATTTCACAGTTATTTCTAATTATAGGGCTTAGCACTGTCTTTTCAAAATTTTTGGAATCAAAGGTTATATGGTTAGTTTAAACCTGTGCTTGCAGGTTGATAGAGATTAGCACTTTTAAGGTATGGTGCCTGAAACTTTTCTTTGTTTACTATTTTCTCTATAATAGTTTCTTCTTAAAGCTTATAATTTACCTTCATGTTCCTTTTTTTTTTTTTTTATAAACCTGTATCTTGACTGGAAGTGTAATTTGTGAGAATTTTATCTGTGAAGCTTGTCATATATTTGCTTGTTTGACAAAGGGTTCTACATGATCTAATCTAGCCTGAATATGTTAAAGAGCACAACATGACTCTGGACTTCTGACCTTCTGGTCTTTCTTTCTAGATTGCTAGGATTAGAGTTTTCTTCTACCATGACCATTTGACATGGTGCTAGAGAATAAACCCTGAGTTTTCTGCATGCTTCATCCCACTGAGATCCATTCCTAGCTGAAGAAACTTATAGCTGTTCTATTTTAATATTATATATTTTTCCAAGTGCCCTAACAAAGTCTGAAAAACAATGGTAATTTATAATAGTAAATGACTTCTGAGTGGTAGTGGATAGAATCGGCTGAACATAATCATTAAAGTTGTTCACATTCCAGAATTCTAACAACAAAGTTAACCATGCACAGAATATGCACCTTAAAAGTGAAAGATCTGTATAACAAGAACTGTGAGTCTCTGAAGAAAAACTGAAGAAGATCTAAGAAGATGGAAAAATCTCCCTTGCTCATGGATTGGCAGGATTAATATAGTAAAAATGGCAATCTTTCCTAAAGCAATCTACAGATTCAGTGCAGTCCCCAATAAAATTCCAACTCAATTCTCCATAGAGTTAGAAAGAGCAATTTCCAAATTCATCTGGAATAACAAAAAAACGAGGTTAGTGAAAAGTATTCTCAACAACAGGAATAAAAGAATTGTTGGCCAAATTCAGCATCCTTGCACTCAAGGTATACTACAGAGCACTCAGGATAAAATTTGACTGGTATTGGTACAGTGACAGGCAGGTAGATCAATGGAATAGAATAGAAGAACCTGAAATGAACCCACATATCTATGGTCACTTGAACTTTCACAAAGGAGCTAAAACCATTCAGTGGGAAAATGACAGCTTTTTCAAAGAAATGGTGCTATTTCAACTGGTAGTCAGCATATAGAAGAATGCAAATTGATCCAATCTTATCTTCTTGTATAAAGCTCAAGTTCAAATGGATCAAGGACCTCCCCATAAAATAAGATACACTGAAACTAGTAGAAAAAAAGTGGGGAAGAACTTTGGGCATATGTGCACTAGGGAAAATTTTCTAAAAAGAACACCAGTAACTTATGCTCCAAGATCAAGAATTAACAAAAGGGAACTCATAAAATTGCAGACCTTCTGTAAGGCAAAGGACACTGTCAATAGGAAAAAAATGGCAAACAACGGATTGGGAAAAGATCTTTATCAATCCTATGTCTAATAGAGGGTTAATATCCAATATATACAATGAACTCAAGAAGGTAGACTCCAAAGAACCAAAAAACCCTCTTAAAAATGGGATACAGAGCTAAACAAAGAATTTTCAACTAAGGAAACTTGAATGCCTGAGGAGCACCTAAAGAAATGTTCAAATCCTTAATCATTAGGGAAATGCAAATCAAAACAACCTGAAATTCTACCTCACACCAGTCAGAATGGCTAAGGACAAAAATGCAGGTACATCAGATGTTGGCATGGATTTGTAGAAAAATAAACACTCCACCATGTATGGTGGGGTTGCAAACTGGTACAAACTCTCAGGAAATCAGTTTGCTGGTTTCTCAGAAAATTGGACATAGTACTGCCTGAAGACCCAGCTATACCACTCCTGGCCATACACCCAGAAGATGCACCAACATGTAGTAAGGACACATGCTTCTCTATGTCTATAACTGCCTTATTTATAATGGCCAGAAGCTGGAAAGTACCTGGATGCCCCCCAACAGAGGAATGGATACAGAAAATATGATACATTTACAAAATGGGATACTATTCAGTTATTGAAAACAATGACTTCAGGATATTCTTAGGCAAATGGATGGAACCAAAAAATATCATCCTGAGTGAGGTAACCCAATCACAAAAGAACACACATTTTATGCACCCATTGATAAGTTGATTATAACCTAGAATCTCAGAATACCCAAGATATAATCCATAGACCAAAAGATGCTCAAAAAGAAGGAAGACAAATGTGGAGATACATGAGTTCTTCTTAGAAGGGGGATCAAAAGATCCAGTGGAGGAGATGCAGAGACAAAGTATAGAGCAAAGACTGAAGGAAATGCCATCCAGAGACTGCCCCACCTGGGGATCAATCCCATATACAGTCATCAAATCCAGACACTATTGTTGATGCCAACAAGGAGCCTCATATAACTGTCTCTTTAGAGTCTCTGCCAGTGTCTGACAAGTACAGAAGTGCATGCTCACAGCCAACCGATGGACTGAGTATATGTTCACAAATGGAGGAGCTGGAGAAAGGACCCAAGAAGCTAGAGTGTTTTAAAGCTCCATACAGGGATATTATCCAACCAGTACCCCCAGAGCTACCAGGGACTAAACCACCAACCTAAGATTATTCATGGAGGGACCAATGGTTTCAGCCACATATGTAGCAGAGGATAGCCTTGTTTGACATGGATAACAGGAGAGTCCCATGGTCTTGTGAAGGCTCGATGCCTCAGTATAGGTGTATGCCAGGACAGGGAAGTCATAGTGAATGGGTTGGTAAGCAGGGGTATGGGGTATGAAATAGGGGGTTTTCAGAGGGGAAATGAGGAAAGGGGATAAGATTTGAAATGTAAATAAAGAAAATATTTAATAAAAATAATAATAATTAAACATCCACCTTTCACAAGTCAAGTTTGAAAAATAAAAGAATGTTAGATATAAATAGATTGATAATCAGTCTACTTTAAAGAAATTATTTCAGGGAGCCTGGAAACTCCAAAGCCTACTGTACACAGCACATGAGGAGAGTGTTCTACCAGCAGTGCCTTCACTTCTGAGCACAGACATCTCCACCTTCTCTCTGGAGGGAGCAGCTAGGAGCACACAGGGCAAAAGATCAGTGGAGCAGCTGGGACAGAATTCTTCCTGCTGCCATTTGCACCAGAGAGCCAGAAGACACTACAGCCTTCTTTTCACAGCATACCAGGAGAGAGTGAGAGATCTCCTAGCAGTGTTTTTACTTTTGAGCTAAGAGTTGCAAGGACACAGACTTGCAGGCCCACAGAAGGAACAAACTTCAGTCAGAAACAACAATACCAATTAGCACCAGAGATAACCAAATGGCAAAAGGCAAACACAAGAACCCTACCAACAGAAACCAAGGCCACATAGCAGCATCAGAACCCAGGTCTATCACCACAGCAAGTCCCGGATACCTCAACACATCAGAAATCCAAGAGTCGGATTTAAAATCGTATCTCATGATGCTGATAGAGGGCTTCAAAAAAGACTTAAATAACTCCCTTAAAGAAATACAGGAGAACATTGGTCAACAGGTAAAAGCCTTTAAAGAAGAAACACAAAAATCCCTTAAAGAACTACAGGAGATCATGGGTCAACAGGCAGAAACCCTTATAGAAGAAACATAAAATTCCCTTAAAGAATTACAGGAAAACAAAAATAATCAAGTGAAGGAACTGAACAAAACCATCCAGGATCTAAAAGTAGAAGTAGAAACAATAAAGAAAACACAAAGTGCAACATCTCTAAAGATAGAAAACCTGAGAAAGAATTCAGGAATCATAGTTAAAAGCATCAAAAACAGAATACAAGAGATAGAAGAAAGAACTTCAGGTGCTGGATATACCATAGAAAACAGTGACTCCGCCCTCCTTTCACCACCTCTAGATTGGGAGCAGCCTGGGCCACGTGTCCTGTCCCCAAGCAGTGCAGAGGGCCAGCGGTGCATCTGGAGGCCAGCTGCAAGGAGGCATGTTGCACAAGAGTCCTGCATTGACTACAAGACCAACTAAAACCAGTGAGATCTAGATGGCAAAAGACTCCAGGGAATCAAATAACCCTATTAAAAAATGGGGCACAGATCTAAACAAAGAATTTTCACCTGAAGAAATTCGGATGGCCGAGAGGCACCTTAAGAAGTGCTCAACATCATTAGTCATTAGGGAAATGCAAATCAAAACAACCCTGAGATTTCACCTTACACCAGTCAGAATGGCTAAGGTAAAAAACTCAGGAGTCAGCAGGTGTTGGCGAAGATGTGGAGAAAGAGGAACACTCCTCCACTGCTGGTGGGGCTGTAAGATGGTACAACCACTTTGGAAATCAGTCTGGAGGTTCCTCAGAAAACTGGACATGACACTTCCAGAGGACCCCTGCTATACCTCTCCTGGGCATATACCCAAAGGATTCCCCAGCCTGCAATAAAGACACATGCTCCATTATGTTCATAGCAGCCTTATTTATAATAGCCAGAAGCTGGAAAGAACCCAGATGCCCCTCAAAGGAGGAATGGATACAGAAAATGTGGTATATTTACACAATGGAATACTACTCAGCAATTAGAAACAATGAATTCACAAAATTTTTAGGCAAATGATTTGATCTTTGAAATATCATCCTAAGTGAGGTAACCCAGTCACAAAAGAATACATATGGAATGCAATCTCTGATAAGTGGATATTAATTAGCCCAGAAGCCCTGAATACCCAAGGCACAAATCACATAACAAACGACACCCATGAAGAAGTATGGAGAAGGTCCTGATCCTGGAAAGGATTGATCTAGCATTGGAAGGAGAATATAGGTCAAATGATAGTAGCCAATAAGGAAGAAGTGCAAAAATCATTTAAAAAAATACAGGAGAACTTTGATCAACAGGCAGAAGTCATGAAAGAAGAAACACAAAAATTTCTCAAAGAATAACAAAAAAACCCAGGATAGCTAAAACTATTCTCAGCAACAAAAGGAGATCTGGGGGAATCAGTATCCCTGACCTCAAGCAATACTACAGAGCAATAGTGTTAAAAACTGCATGGTATTGGTACAGTGACAGGCAGGAGGATCAATGGAACAGGATTGAAGATCCAGAAATGAACCCACACACCTATGGCCACTTGATCCTCGACAAAGAGGCTGAAAACATCCAATGGAAAAAAGATAGACTTTTCAACAAATGGTGCTGGTTCAACTGGAGGTCAGCATGCAGAAGAATGCGAATTGATCCATCCTTGTCTCCTTGTACTAAGCTCAAATCCAAATGGATCAAGGACCTCCACATAAAGCCAGACACTCTGAACCTAATAGAAAAGAAATTGGGGAAGACCCTTGAGGACATCGGTACAGGGAGAAAGTTTCTGAACAGAACACTAATAGCGCATGCTCTAAGAGCAAGAATTGACAAATGGGACCTCATAAATTTACAGTTTCTGTAAGGCAAAGGACACCATCAAGAGGACAAATCGGCAACCAACAAATTGGGAAAAGATCTTCACCAATCCTACATCAGATAGAGGGCTAATATCCAATATATATAAAGAACTCAAGAAGTTAGACTCCAGAAAACCAAACAACCCTATTAAAAAATGGGGTACAGAGTTAAACAAAGAATTCTCACCTGAAGAACTTCGGATGGCGGAGAAACATCTTAAAAAATGCTCAACTTCATTAGTCATTAGGGAAATGCAAATCAAAACAACCCTAAGATTTCATCTTACACCAGTCAGAATGGCTAAGATTAAAAATTCAGGAGACAGCAGGTGTTGGAGAGGGTGTGGAAAAAGAGGAACACTCCTCCACTGCTGGTGGGGTTGCAAATTGGTACAACCACTCTGGAAATCAGTCTGGCGGTTCCTCCGAAAACTGGGCACCTTACTTCCAGAAGATCCTGCTATACCACTCCTGGGCATATACCCAGAAGACTCCCCACCATGTAATAAGGATACATGTTCTACTATGTTCATAGCAGCCCTATTTGTAATTGCCAGATGCTGGAAAGAACCCAGGTATCCCTCAACAGAAGAGTGGATGCAAAAAAATGTGGTATATCTACACAATTGAGTACTATTCAGCCATTAGAAACAATGAATTCATGAAATTCTTAGGCAAATGGATGGAGCTAGAGAATATCATACTAAGTGAGGTAACCCAGACTCAAAAGTTGAATCATGGTATGCACTCACTAATAAGTGGATATTAACCTAGAAAACTGGAATACCCAAAACATAATCCACACATCAAATGAGGTACAAGAAGAAAGGAGGAGTGGCCCCTGGTTCTGGAAAGACTCAGTGAAACAGTATTCAGCAAAACCAGAACGGGGAAGTGGGAAGGGGTGGGTGGGAGGACAGGGGAAGAGAAGGGGGTTTGCGGGACTTTCGGGGAGTGGGGGGGCTAGAAAAGGGGAAATCATTTGAAATGTAAATAAATTATATCGAATAAAAAAAAATCAAAAAAAAAAAAAAAGAATCACAGGAATACACAAACAAGCAAGTGAAGGAACTGAGCAAAAATGTCCAGGATCTAAAAACAGAAGTAGAAAAAACTAAGAAATCGCAAAGGGAGACAACTCTAGATTTAGAAAACCTTGGGAAGAAATCAGGGACCATAGGTGCAAATATCAACAACAGAATACAAGGGATAGAAGAAAGAATCTCAGATGCCGAAGATACCATACAAAACATGGACTCAACGGTCAAAGAAAATGCAAAATGCAAAAAGCTTGTAACCCAAACCATCCAGGAAATCCAGGACACAATGAGAAGGCCAAACCTAAGGAATATAGGCATAGATGAGAGTGAAGATTTACAACTTAAAGGGCCAGCAAATATCTTCAATAAAATTATGGAAGAAAACTTCCCTAATCTAAAGAGAGATGCCCATGAATATGCAAGAAGCCTACAGAACACCATTTCTGTTCTGGTTCTGGACCAGAACAGAAATACATCCTGTCCCATAATAATCAAAACCCCAAATGTACTATACAAAGAAAGAATATTAAAGGCAGTAAGAGAAAGAGGCCAAATAACATATAAAGTAAGACCTATCAGAATAACACCAGACTTCTCACCAGAGACCATGAAAGCTAGAAGATCCTGGGCAGACCTCATGCAGACAACATAAATGCCAGCCAAAACTACTATACCTAGCAAAAATCTCAATTACCATAGATGGTGAAACCAAGATATTCCATGACAAAACCAAGTTCACCCAATATCTTACCACAAACCCAGCCCTACAAATGATAATAGGAGGAAAACACCAATACAAGGAGGGAAACTTCACACTGGAAAATGCAAGATAGTAACCTTCTTTCATCAAACCCCCCAAAAAATAACCATTCAAATATAAAAGACAACATCAAAAATGACAGGAAGTAATAATCACTATTCCTTAATATCTCTTAACATCAATGGACTCAATTCCCCAATAAAAAGACATAGACTAACAGACTGGATACATAAACAGGATCCTATATTTTGCTGCATACAGGAAACACACCTCAGTGTCAAAGACAAGCACTACCTTAGAGTAAAAGGCTGCAAGACAATTTTACAATCAAATGGTCTCAGGAAACAAGATGGTGTAGCCATTCTAAAATCAGATAAAATTGACTTTCAACATAAAGTCCTCAAGAGACAGGGAAGAACTCTTCTTGCTGGTGAAAGGAAAAACACACCAAGAAGAACTCTCAATTGAACATCTATGCTCCAAATGCAAAGGCACCCTCATTCATAAAAGAAACTTTACTAAAACTCAAAGCACACATTACCCCTAACACAATAATTTTGGGGGACTTGAACACTGCACTTTCCTCAATGGAACGATCAGGAAAACAGAAACTGAACAGGGACACAGTGAAACTAATTGAAGCTTTGGACCAGTTGGATTTGATTGATATTTATAGAACCTTTTACCCTACAGCAAAAGAATATACCTTTTTCTCAGCACCTCATGGTTCCTTCTCCAAAATCGACCATATAATTAGTCACAAGACGGACCTCAACAAATATAAGAAGATTGCAATAATCCCATGCCTCCTATAAGATCACTATGGAGTAAAAGTGTTCTTCAATAGCAACAAAAACAACAGAAAATATTGACTCAACAGTCAAAGAAAATGCAAAATGCATAAATCTGGCAAACCAAAACATCCAGGAACTCCAGGACACAATGAGAAGACCAAACCTAAGGATTATAGGTATAGAAGAGAGTGAAGATTTCCAACCTAAAGGGCCAGTAAATATCTTCATCAAAATTATAGTAGAAACCTTCCCTAACCCAGAGAAAGAGATGCTCATGAACATACAAGAAGCCTTCAAAATTATACCAGACTTCTTATCAGAGATGATAGCTAGAATATCCTGGGCAGACCTCATAGAGACCCTAAGAGAACACAAATGCCAGTCCAGGCTATTATACCCAGCAAAACTCTCAATCATCCTATCCTATAATAACACCAAATTTACAAATTATTTGTCGACAAATCCATCACTACCAAGGATAACTGATGAAAAATACCAACACAAGAAGGGAAACTACACCCTACCAAAAGCAGGAAAGTAATCTTCTTCCAACAAACCGAAAAGAAGATACCCACACAGAAATATAAATAACATCAAAAATAACATGAAACAACATTTACTATTCCTTAATATTTCTTAAGAACAATGGACTTAACTCCCAAATAAAACTACATAAAGAAATATTTCTCATGTAAATCTTCAATTTTATTAGAAAATGTTTGTAATTTCCCTTTTAATTAATTTAGTAATGCTTTTTTATGTCTAGCATTTTATCTGCATTATTTTTCATGATAATGTTCAATTTTATAACTCTTTTTTATATTTCCTCTTTTTTATCAGAAATGTTTTCAGTGTAAATCTTTGATTTTTCACAAATGTTTCTAAATCCACCTTCAAATAATTTAGAGTTTTTTATATCTACCATTTTATATGTAAAATTTTCAATGAAATAATCAATTTTAATATGTTTTTCTATATATTTTTTAAATTTTACCAGAAATATTTTCCAAGTAGATCTTCAATTTTATCTGAAACTGTTCATCATTCCACCTTAATCAAATTAGAATTATCATTATACTTATCATTTTATCTGTATAATTTCCATGATAATCTTTAATTTAAACATGTTTTCCTATATGTCTCTTCAAATTTATCAGAAATATTTTCCATGTAAATATTCAAGTTTATTAGAACATGTTTATAATTTCACTTCCAATCAACTTAGGAATACTTTTATTCCTACAATTATTATCTCTGTATAAAATTTCCATGATAGTCTTCAGTTCTAACATGTTTTTTTACATTTTTTAAAAATTTCAGCAAAAATATTTTCCACATGAATCTTCAATTCTAACATGAAATATTTCTCTCCCATATTTCAATTAATTTAGTGATATTTTACATGTCTACCACTTTACTCTTTAATTTTTCATGAAAATTGTCATTTTTAACATGTTTATCTGAAATATTTTACATGTAAATCTTTAATTTTATCATAATGTGTTTCTACTTCCATTTTCTTTTTTCTTTTTTTCTTTTTTTTTTTTTTTTGATTTTTGTATTTGTTTTTGTTTCTTGGGACAGAACGTCGTGTACCCTAGTTCCTCCCTAGTGTTTAGCCCTCACAGTCCCAGAAGAGCTGTACAGGCTACTGGGGGAAAAGTCTTATCAGCAATCTCCCTCAGCTCTGCATGCTGTGAGCAGTAACACCAACACTAGGCAAGGCAAGCCCACTAGCACAATAGTGGAGAACATGCTGGACTTCTGTGTTTCACAGTGCTTCCTAAAGTTCCATCCAGCTATCACTGCACAACCAGCTGATCCCCTCTGCACTCTGACCAGCTCTGGCCCCATCTACACTGCTTCTTTCTTGACGTATCCTCTAAGAAGTCCTGGCTGTGGTCAGCAACCACTTTAATCCTCACAGTTAATCCTCACCTGGAAGTCCAAAGCATGAACAACCCATGGAGCAACCTTGGCCAATAGAAGAGCCCAGAGCCAAGGTGCAATGCCCTCAGCCATCTTGAGGCACAGCCTCCTAAGCCTCTCAAAGGTCCCTCTAGGCTTGAGCCCCCACTGCCCATCACAATCATCAAGTCTACAACATCCGTCTTTATATTGGTCTTCCATCTCTCTGTTCTCATTATTGCCCCTAGTGGCCACTCCTGGGATGAATTACTAGTGCCTGCTCTTTTTTTTTTTTATTCGATATAATTTATTTACATTTCAAATGATTTCCCCTTTTCTAGCCCCCCCACTCCCCGAAAGTCCCATAAGCCCCCTTCTCTTCCCCTGTCCTCCCTCCCACCCCTTCCCACTTCCCCGTTCTGGTTTTGCCGAATACTGTTTCACTGAGTCTTTCCAGAACCAGGGGCCACTCCTCCTTTCTTCTTGTATCTCTTTTGATGTGTGGATTATGTTTTGAGTATTCCAGTTTTCTAGGTTAATAACCACTTATTAGTGAGTGCATGCCATGATTCACCTTTTGAGTCTGGGTTACCTCACTTAGTATGATGTACTCTAGCTCCATCCATTTGCCTAAGAATTTCATGAATTCATTGTTTCTAATGGCTGAATAGTACTCCATTGTGTAGATATACCACATTTTTTGCATCCACTCTTCTGTTGAGGGATACCTGGGTTCTTTCCAGCATCTGGCAATTATAAATAGGGCTGCTATGAATATAGTAGAGCATGTATCCTTATTACATGGTGGGGAATCCTCTGGATATATGCCCAGGAGTGGTATAGCAGGATCTTCTGGAAGTGAGGTGCCCAGTTTTCGGGGGAACCGCCAGACTGATTTCCAGAGTGGTTGTACCAATTTGCAACCCCACCAGCAGTGGAGGAGTGTTCCTCTTTCTCCACACCCTCTCCAACACCTGCTGTCTACTTCCATTTTCAAGAAAAAAGAAATTATTACAACGAGAAGAACTTACTCATATTGTCTAAATAAATTGCCATGACACTAACCTGCTTTCTAAATATCTATGTTCGCGCCCTAGACAAATGCTACTCTCAGCATTAATCATCTGAGATAACATTTGCAAGGAACAGAAATGAATACTGATGCTTGGAATTGATAAATTTGCTGAAAATAAGCGATGGCTGAGTTTTCACATGTAATTAAGGCATTTGAAGCACCACTTGTGAGGCTCGGGGTACATCAAAGAAGAAGTGCTGAAAAGAAGGTAAAAGCCTGAAGAAAGAGAAAGTCTTTGAAATGAGTCTCTTTAAGTGACACAGCTACTGCTTTCATGATCTCACAGCAGCTGCAACTGTCTGCAGTGAGTCTGCACAAGATGGGTCCTATCAACAGTCAAGGTTCTGACTGGGCTCAGGGGGCTTCATTCCTCCCTGATGAATTATCAGCTAATAATATTAAGCCATATTCTTCACTTATGATTCCTCTAATGAACTCTGCAGGGTCCATTATAGAGTCAGACCTGATTAAACTTAGTGGGTCACAAAAACGATATGAATGCAGAAAGCTTATTTAAAAATATGAGAAGATGACAGAAGTGGGATAGAAACGAGAAGAAATGTGATGAGTGTAGCCAAAATACTTTATACACATGTATGGAATTTCTAAACGCCAAAATAAATAATGATTATGTAATGCTAGCCACATTTGATATATGTCTGAATATATTTAGTGTTTAACTATTTGTCAAAGAGAAAAATCTTTAAAGTAGTGGAAGCTACTAGGATGACATACCAGTGAGCAAACTGTGAGCATATTATGGAACAGCTATCTTATTAAATGTCTCAAAGATGTAAAACTTAAGAGTTGCATCTTCACCTGTTAGCCTGAAAACATCCCATGGTACAATTCTATGGGAAAAATTGGGAAACAAATAAAAAAATATTACTTCAAATATTAAGATATATATTTTAAATGCTTTATTTTCATCATCACAAAATATTAAAACAATGAAGATGTGAATTGAAGTTTGAGATATGATCATTTTACATTTCCATAGCCTGAGAGACAGTAAGATAGACTCTCATGATAGGTTTCTACAATTCTCAGAATAGAACATCTTTATACCTTTTGGAAATTTTATCTTTAAAGTTTTATCTATAAAATTAGCAAGACCATCCTGTTGAATTACCTTCAAATTAGGTTTTCAACATTTTATTTCTATGATTTTATTCCTAGAGCTCTTCTCGCTCTGTCTACTGAAGCACTCAAGCCAGCTAGGTTTAAAGTATAGTACACCAAAATGTTCCATCACAACCAATTTACCTGAGTGAAACTGTTCAGTACCTCTTTTTAAATTAGATATATTCTTTACTTACATTTCAAAGGTTGTCTCCTTTCCTGGTTTTCCCCCAGAAAATCCTCTAAACTATCCCCTCTTCCCCTGCTCAACAATCCACCCACTCCCACTTCCCTGTCCTGGCAATCCCCTATTCTGGGGCATTTAGCCTTCTCAGAACCAAGCACTTGTCCTACCACTGATGTCCAACAAGGCCATCCTCTTCTGCATATGCATCTGGAGCCATGGGTACCTTCATGGGTGCTCTTGGATTGGTGGTTTAGTCCCTGGGATCTCTGGGGGTACTGGGTAGTTCATGCTGTTGTTCAGTACCTTAATAACGTAAGACAAGTTATATTTTAAAATGGAATATAGTTTTATGAAACACTAAATAGATACACAGAACTATTTACAAGTTTGTAGGAAAAGTTAATGAGATTTTAACTAGAGCGATGCTTGAGTTATTTCGAATAAATAATTCTGTTTGACAGAACTCCATTTTATGTATCATCTATAACATTAGGTAGCTCAGAACACCTGCAATGCCAACTCCAAAGGGCCACATGATCTTTTATGATACAGAAGTACACATATATTCATCTAAACATAGGCACATATATTCTCTTCACAATATAAATAAATCTAATTTAAATTTTCAATGAAATTGAGAATCTCATTAAGGATCAAATTATACATGAGAAATTGAGAAATAAGATGCCATGTTTAGAAGAGTAGGTGTTATTTTAACCACAATAATAACAGAATTGTTTAGCAGAAAGAAAACGGACTCATGGTTTGTGTCCTGTTTTATTTTTTACTCATAGTGCAGTTATATAAAGAATAAGTTTAAGGGAGAAAACTTAACTAGAAATCCTTGTATTTCATGTTTTCTTTATACCAAGAAATGATAGTATTATAACATTCACAAATATAGATAGATGACACACACTTTACTTAAAACAGGCTGTATAGAAGATTGGTTTTCTCAGCATAGTGAGATATAGAAATCAAGAATGGCTCTTAACACCCACCCACTACCAGAGATCTTGAGTATTCTGATATTCTAAACATTGGCAGGGGAGAAAGTTCTTGATAGCAGGAACTAAAAAAGAAGTCCCCCTCTACAATTAATGAGTAAAGAAAGTTAAGCACAAAATAAAAAGAGCTCATAAAAAGGGAAATATAAGAAAAAACTGATTAAGTTCACCAAATTCTTATGAGAGGTCATGGATGGAAAAGAAAGGCTAGAACAGCCACTGTGGGCCTGAGTGATGGGAACACAGAAGGTAATGTTTCCATTGCATAATGACTGCAGACCTCAGTTCCTCCTCCTATTATATCTAAGTAAAGAAGGTGGGAACTGACTCATAAACACTGTCCTCTGACCACTTAGCACCATGCTCAGGCACAACACACATACACATGTATACACACAATAATAATCATTGATTATTTTTAAAAAGTAACTGGATTCAGACCAAATGAAATTTAAGATACCCTTGGTCCAACTTAGCAAATAATAGAGGAAATAGAAACTAAGTACAATAAGCAAATTAAAGAGGACTTAAGCTGAAAGAAGCTCAGAGAGAAGCATAGACTTGGGGAATCAATGATGAGGATGTACTGAGAAGATATACTTCCAAAGAAAACATAAATGAGGCAAGTGCCGAAAGCTTTATTCAAACTATGTCATACTTGAGCTTTTTCTTACATTTATATTATTGTACCTTGGAAATATACTGCGAGACAAGTAAGAAAATCATCCAGAATTGAGACCCCAAGGACAAAAGAATATCCTGTGGCTGACCTGGTGCTTAGAACACCAGGCTACAGGGAGAGGCTCAGGAATGCTGTATGCACATGCAAGTACAGTAGTAGTGAGGGAAAGGAGGAGAGGGATTCCTAGTAGGGAATCAGGGTGTTTCTTCTTGTTCTGTGTGACCAAATCTCAATTGGGAGGAAGAAAACAAACCTAAAGGGAAGTGTTAAGGAGGCATCTTCTTAGAGCTGTCCAGGGAGACAGCTTCACTGGTAAAATACAAAATAAGCTTGCTCATGAACACATAAGGAACCAGACTACAAACAAACCCAAAACTAACATAGGTGTGTGTGCTTGTGATTCTGTTGCAGGGAATAAACACACACACACACATACACACACACACACACACATACACACACACACACACACTCACACACACACAGGGAGAGGGAGAGAGAAAGAGAGAGAGAGAGAGAGAGAGAGAGAGAGAGAGAGAGAGAGAGAGAGAGAGAGAGAGAGAGAGAGAGAGAAGCCATATACAAAAACCTTAAAACCTTCCATAAGAAGCCTGCTTTTGTGTTGCTGGTCAGTTTTCCTAGAGATTTCTAAAACATTATACTATTGCTATTGCTCTTTTGCACCTCAAATAGTTGAAAGGGAATTCTGTATCATTGAAGGCAGTGTGCAGTTCATACACAGGGTCAGAGTTCCCTAAATTAGAACTGATTTGAAACTCTCCTCCCTGAGGATTATATTTCAAGGTACCACTTATTTCATGCAAGCTTCAAAGGGAGGGAAACAACCAGTAGCCCTGTCCAGTTAGGATACCTATGAAGCAACGCATTTCAAAGCATTGCAGGATATCCCTTGGGGTACACGACTGTCAAACACACATTGGAAGTAACCAACATCCCTCTTTCTGGATTTAAAACTTTATCAACAAGACAACCATCTCAGTGGCAAGAAATCTGACTTACTACCAATAGAAATTATGGAACTTTGAAGGGATCCAGCACCCACCACTCTACATAACCAGCATAATCCTTAATTACCATGAAAATATATGTCCTTATGCCAACAGATAAGTGTAGTCTTCAGCCTTAATCAGGGAAACTTCTATTTGTAATAGACAGAGATCATTACAGAAACCAGCAAGGAAACAAAATTTAGAGCTCTAGATTCCAGATTCAAAGATATATCTACAATACAATTAATTCCTTCAACTAAGGATAAGAGTGACAGAAAGATTGAATCAGAGCAGCATGTAATTTACTGTGAGATTGTGTTTTCTAGGTGATAGAAGCCACAAACATAAAGTACCACAGACAGGCCAAGCCAAATAGGCAGAACAAGGACAACACCTATCAACATGCCAATAAGGATGGGTGAAAATCCAGGAGGCCTCATGCCTACCCAAAACATTATAGGTAACTATGGAATCTTTAAAATACAAGAAATAGATTCTCTGGGCCAAAGCACTCCAATGATCTACCCAATACCAAATGGTCAGCCACTAAAACATACTTTAAACATATCATTATATAGTATAGACAGTGTCTGGAGTGTGTGTGTGTGTATGTAACAGTAAGAAAAGAAGCCATAATTTGAAGAAAAGCATGGAAGGGTATATAGGTCAATTGTTTGGAAAGAAGAAAAGGAGAAAATGCTCTAATTGTAAATGGTCTAATTATATCATAAATCTCAAAAATTAGAAATTCATTTTTATCATGATTAATTTTTTACTTATATAATTATTTTTTATTTATTTTACTTATTCATTTTACATTCCACCCATTGGCTTCCTCTCCCTCCCACAATCACTCATCCCCATTTCTTCTATGAGTCGATAGGGCCGTCTGGATATTCTCACCCAGGCACATCATGTTTCTAAGGTTAGAGGTATCTTCTCCAACTGAGACCAGATAACTCAGCCCAGCTAGAAGAAAATATCCACATATAGGGGATAGCTTCTGGGATAGTTCCTGCTAGGGGTGTCTGGAACCGACAGAAAGACCAAGCTGTACATCTGATACAGATGAGTGGGGAGGCCAATATCCAGCATGAACATGTTCTTTGGTCAGTAGTTCAGTCTCTGAGAATCTCAGGGGTCCAAGTTAGTTGACTTTATTAGTCTTCCTATCTTATTAAGGTCTTATCCCCTTCTCGACAGCAACGCTTCCTCCTAATCCTCCAAAAGAGTCTACAGGCTCAATTCACTGTTTGGCTCTTGGTGCCTGTACCTGTTTGAGTCTGATCCTGGGTAGAGCATCTTAAAGGATAGCCGTACTACACTCCTGACTACAATAACAACACAGTAATATTAACAGTCTTAGGATTTGGTGATTGCCTGAAGGATGAGTCTAAGTTGGGCCTTTACTAGTTGACCATTCCTTCAGATTCTGGCCCATGCCCAATCCCTACAATTTTTGTAGAGAAGGTAAGTTAGGGATTGAATATTTTGTGGGTGGGTTTGTGTGACTATCTCTCATCTGCAATTCCTTCCTAGATACAGGTGGTGGCCTCGTCAGGTTTTATATCCCCAATGCTATGAATCATAGCATTGATTCTTGGGTGTCTCCTGTATCCCAGGTATTCTTTTGGTCCTGGATATGTCCCCCACCACCTCAACCTATTCATTCTATACTTCTAGTCTCACATCACAATCGGTCCATGTCTCCTGTCCATTCCCACAGTTGATCATGACTCCCCCCAAACACACTCATTCCCCTGCTCATCCACTCTCCCACCCAGTTCCCTCCCTCCATCTGCCTTGTGTAAGTCAGGGTTTCTATTCCTGCACAAACATCATGACCAAGAAGCAAGTTGGGGAGGAAAGGGTTTAGTCTGTTATACTCCACACAGCTGTTCATCACCAAAGAAGTCAGGACTGGAACTCAAGCAGGTCAGGAAGCAGGAGCTGATGCATAGGCCATGGAGGGATGTTTCTTACTGGTTTGCTTTCCCTGGCTTGCTCAACCTGCTCTCTTATAGAACCCAATGGTACCACCCACAAAGGGCCCTGCCCCCTTGATCACTAATTGAGAAAATGCCCCACAGCTGGATCTCATGGAGGCAATTCCCGAACTGAAGCTCCTTTCTCTGTGATGACTCCAATCTGTGTCAAGTTGACACACAAAACCAGTCAGTACAATTGACCCCTTGTCAACTTGACACACAAACACATCACTATTAAGCCTCAACCCTTACTTTCCTATTCATCCCCAAGATCTAAATTACTTTAAAAGTTCCACAGTCTTTACATATTAAAACTTCAATCACTTTTAAATGTCCAATATCTTTAAAATTCATAGTCTTTTAGAAATTCAGTCTCTCAACTGTGGGCTCCACTAAAATACTTTCTTCCTTCAAGAGGGAAACATATCAGGGCACAGTCACAACAAAAAGCAATATTCAAACTCCAATGGTTCAATGTCTGGGATCCAACTCACAATCTTCTGGGCTTCTGCAAGGGCTTGGGTCACTTCTTCAGCTCTGCCCTTTGTAGAACACAGCTTGTCTTCTAGGCTCCAGCTGCCTGTACTCCAATGCTGCTTCTGTTCTTGGTGGTCATCACATGGTACTGGCATCTCCAAAATGCTGCTGTCTTCCACTGTAGTTAGGCTTCACCAATAGCCTCTCATAGGCTCTCTTCAGGGCGACACGCCTCTGCTCCTATGCATGACCCCCTTCAAGTCCTGGGCCATTAATTGCAACTGAGGCTGCACCTTCACCAATGGCCTTCCGTGGCCTCTCACTGTGCCAAGAGCCTCTGCTGCTCTTCATGACCCCTTCATGCCTTCAAAACCAGTACCATCTGGGTGACTCTTACACAGTACCAAGTCCAGCCCCAGCACAAAATACAACTGTGGCTATCTCTGGAACACACTCTCTGTGCTCTCAGAAAACACTTCCAAGAAAATTTCATCTCAGTGATGCTGGTCTCTTCTTTTTTTTTTTTTTTATTCGATTAATTTTTTACTTCCATTTCAAATGATTTCCCCTTTTCTGGTCCCCCACTTCCAAAAAGTCACATAAACTGCTCTTCCAGAGGTCCTGAGTCCAATTCCCTGGAACCACATGGTGGGCAACAACCATCTGCTGGTCTCTTCTTTTTTTAATTTTTTTTCAAAAAGTTTCCTTTGTGTAGGGTGAGTATACATTCATCTGTGAATATAGGAACAAAATTCATTATAGTAGCTAGGGCTTCTATTGCAATATATATATTCTTATTCTTTTGCTTTAGAATGGAATGTTCTATACATATCTGTTAAATCCATTTGGTCCATAACTTCAGTTAGATTTATGCTGTCTCTGTTTAGTTTCTGTTTCCATCATTTGTCCACTGTTGAGAGTAGGGTATTAAAGTCTTCCACTCTTATTGTGTGGGGAGTAATGTGTGCTTTTAGCTTTAGTATAGTTTCTTTTATGAATGTGGGTACCCTAGCATTGGAAGCATAGATGTTCAGAATTGAGAATTCATCTTTGTAGACTTTTCCTTTGACCAGTATGAAGTGTCCCTCATCTTTTTTGACGACTTGGTTGAAAGGCAATTTTATCCAATATAAGAATGGTCACTCCAGCTTGTTTCTTGGGACCATTTGCTTGGAAATTTGTTTTCCAACCTTTGACTCTGAGGTAGTGACTGCCTTTGTCACTAAAGTTGGTTTCTTGTGTGAAGCAAAATGTTGGGTCCTGTTTTCATATCCAGTCTGTTAGTCTATGTTTTTTTTTAATTGGGGAATTGAGATCATTGATATTGAGATATATTAAGGCAAAGTGATTGGTGCTTACTGTTTTCTTCTTTGTTAAAGGTGAAGTTCTGTTTGTATAGCTCTATTCTTTTGGGATTCTTGAAAGAATATTGCTTTATTGCTTTTTCTACGGTGTCTTTTCCCACTTTGTGCTGATATTTTCCACCCATTATCTTTTGTAGACCTGGATGTGTGGAAAGATATTGTATAAATTTGCTTTTGTCATCGAATGTCTTGTTTTCTCCATCTATGGTAATTGAGAGTTTTCCTGGGTATAGTAATCTGGGCTGACATTTATGTTCTGTTAGGTTCTGTATGACATCTGCCCAGGATCTTCTAGCTTTCATGGTTTCTGGTGAGAAGTCTGGTGTAATTCTGATAGGTCTGCCTTTATATGTAGTATAATACTCCATTGCAACTACATATTAATCTAAAACAGTATACTGTATTTTACTTAATAACCCCAGTTTTCCATATCACTTGGATTGAAAAAGTACCTTTTTGCTATTTATGCATCTCTCTCTCTCTCTCTCTCTCTCTCTCTCTCTCTCTCTCCCTCTCCCTCTCCCTCTCCATATCCATATCTATAGCTATATCTATGTCTATATCTATATATTTATATATATCTACATATCTAAATCCATCTATATATCTATATATCTATATATCTATATATCTATGCATCTATACATCTATACATCTATATATCTAGATCTATATGTATATCTATAGATATATGATGCTGAAAAGTCTTTTGACAAAATTCAACATTCCTTCATGATAAAAGTCTTGGAGAGATCAGGAATCCAATGCCCATACCTAAACATAGTGAAAGCAATATACTGAAAACTGTTAGCCAACAACAAATTATACGGAGAAAAATTTAATGCTGGTCTCTTCTTAATCATCGCTAATTTTTTAGCTCCAGGTAACAAGCATCAATAGTCCCAGTAACACAAAGGTTTGCTTTAGTGGTTCTGGTATCTTGTTACTCACAGCTGATTCTTCAGCCCCGGCTAACCAAAACCACAGAATCTTCACAATCAAAACATGGCCACTGTAAGAGTCTTTAATGTTGCCTCTGAAATTTCACAAGCCAGGCCTCCATCTTTTGCACTATTCTTAACATTGTCTTCCAAGCTCCTGCAGAACTCTCCACCGAGCTCTTAATATTCTAATGACTTTTCTGGCTCAAAGTTCCAAAGTCCTTCTACAGTCCTCCCCAAAACATGGTCAGTTTGTCACAGGAATACTCCACTATGCTGGTACCAATTTGTCTTAGTCAGGGTTTCTATTCCTGCACAAACATCAGGACCAAAAAGCAAGTTGGGGAGGAAAGGGTTTATTCTGCTTACACTTCCACACAGCTGTTCATCATCAAAGGAAGTCAGGACTGGAATTCATGCAGGTCAGGAAGCAGGAGCTGATGTATAGGCCATGGAGGGATGTTTCTTACTGGCTTGCTTCCCCTGGCTTGCTCAGCCTGCTCTCTTATAGAACCCAAGAATACCAGCCCAGAGATGGTACCACCCACAAAGAACCCTGCCCCATTGATCACTAATTGATAAAATGCCCCACAGCTGGATCTCATGGAGGCACTTCCCCAACTGAAGCTCCTTTCTCTGTGATAACTCCAACCTGTGTCAAGTTGACACACAAAACCAGCCAGTACATGCCTCCTATGACTAATTTATTCCCCCTTCTAAGGTAGGTACAAGAACATTGCTTGGTCCATCTTGTTTACCTTCTTTGGATCTGCAGAGTATAGAATAGGTATTCTATATTTTATGGCTAATTCCTGTTTATAAGTTATATTCAATGTAACATTGAAAGGACATTAAAAACATGGATGTCCTTTTGGATTGGGTTACCTCACTCAGGATTATATATTCAAATTCCAGCCATTTGCCTGCAAAATTCATGATATCTTTATATTTATTAGCTGAAGAATATTACATTGTTTATATATACTATATTTTCTTAATCCATTCTTCAATTGAGGGACATCTAGGTTGTTTCTAGATTCTGTCTACTACAAATAAAGTGTCTATGAACAGATATTTGCAAATGTTTTTTGTGGAATGCTAAAGAAACTTTTGAGTATATGCTGAGGAGTGGTATAGCTTAGTCTTCATAAATAACTATTCATACTCATACTAGCAACTGTGGAGTGTTCTCCTTTTTTCACACCCTTGCCAGCATGTACTTTCCTTTGAGTTGTTTTTTTTTTTTTTTTTTTTTTTTTTTTTTTTTTTTTTTTATCTTAACCATTCTGAATGTTATAAGAAGGAAGCTTAGAGTTGCTTTAATTTTGGTTTCTGTCATGAGAAGAGACTGTGGACATTTCTCAGTCATTCAAGATTCTTCTTTTAAGATTTCAGTGTTTAGTTCTGTATCATATTTTTAGATTTGATCATTTGGGTTTTTAGAGCGTTACCTCTTGAGTGCTTTACAAATTATGGATATTAACCATTTGTCAAGTGTTAGGTTGGTAAAGAATCTTTGCTAATCTGTAGGCTTCCATTGATTTTTAAAAACCCACTATTAGTTGTTCATGTTCATAAACTCAGGACTATTGTAGCAGAAATATGATTTTCTGGGGCTTGACAGCTAGCCTAAGTTTCTTGAAAAGTTCTGAATAAAAGTTAAGTATCCTATCTGAAAAACGATGTAGGGGCTTGCAAGTTGTATTAGTGGTTAAAAGCATCTGTTGCTTTTTCAGAAGATTGGAATTCAGATCTCATAACAACATCACTTGTTTCAAAATCAACTATAACACCAGCATCATGGTATCTTATTTGTCTAGCCTCCTTGGACACATGCACTAATGTACCCCAAACAACATATAAATTTTTAAGAAAAATAAACAAGGTATACTGCACTAAAAGAACAACAATTTATGTTTTCTTCTTTTCTCTATACCACTTTTGCAATTATTGGTATGCACATGGATCCATATATACAAAAACTCTTATAAGCATGTATTTGAAAACTCACAAATATGCATATACACATATATAAGTGTACATGAAATATATTAAATAAAGTTTAAAAGAAATGCACAGGTACAAAAACTTTACAGTGATCTGAGTACTCCATTAGGTGATCCCAGACTGATTATTTTATATGATCTGAGATGAAAAAAGACTACATTATTTAAACGGGTAGCATGGAAGGTAAAAAAGATTCTATTTACTGCATCCTGCTCTAAAAATGATGCTATGAGGACCTTCATAAAACGTAATTCATCAGGGAATTTAATTTTACTTCCCTTATTTGACCGAAAAGGAAATAAAATCATAAAGAATGTGAGCTGAAGTTGTTGGCTAGATTCAAAGACCTAGAAAATGTAATGGAAGGAATATGCACTCCCATACTCCTGATTGTATCCAATAATGAGTTTTGGCATTCATGAACAGGTAGATAAGAATGCATAAGAACTTGTGTCAAGAAAATAGAACAGGTCTTCTTTGATTATCCTTGATCCTACAGAGGCATAAACCTAGCCTTCTTGAAAATCTTATTGACAATGATTCTAAACCATTATCATATGGGTCATATATTAGGGCTCAGTACTATGTAGAAAAAAAACACATGCCTCCAAAGCCAAGCTGCACCCTGGATACACTTATACCTCTCCAGCCTTGTTTAGACCCATGCTTATACCACTTGGCCTTCTAGTGGTCTGAAAGCTTTATTTATCTTAGGTTGTATCTGTGTTAATAATTGTTCAAGTGTGTAGATATCATTGTAAGTGTTCAGGTTTGAATCATAGCTTCTATATTCACCACAAACCTCTTGGATTGCCTGTGGATTCTTACCAATTGGATCAAATTTTCTAAGGGTCTATTTTCTTTTTTTTTTATTGATATATTTTTATATACATTTCAAATGATTTCCCCTTTTATGGGTCCCCACTCCCCACAAGTCCGATAAGCCCTCTTCCCTCCCTCTGTTCCTCCATCCACCCCTTCCATTTCCCTGTTCTGGAATTCCCCTATACTCTTGCACTGAATCTTTCCAGAACCAGGGGCCACTCCTCCATTCTTTTTGGACATCATTTAATTTGTGGATTATGCCCGGGTATTCAAAGTTTCTAGGCTAATATCCACTAATCAGTGAGTGAATACCATGATTGATCTTTTGAGACTGGGTTACCTCACTTAGTATGATGTTCTCCAGCTCCATCCATTTGTCTAAGAATTTCATGACTTCATTGTTTTTAATGGCTGAATAGTACTCCATTGTGTAAATATACCACATTTTTTTGGTATCCAATCCTCCATTGAAGGACACCTAGGTTCTTTCCAGCTTCTGGCTACTACAAATAGGGCTGCTATGAACATAGTGGAGCATGTGTCCTTATTGCATGCTGAAGAATCCTCTGGCTATATGCCCAGGAGTGGTATAACAGGGTCCTCAGGAAGTGACATGCCCAGTTTTCTGAGGAACTGCCAGACTGATTTCCAATGTAGTTATACCATCTTGCAATCCCACCAGCAGTGGAGGAGTGTTCCTCTTTCTCCACATCCTCGCCAACACCTGCTGGCTCCTGAGTTTTTGACCTTAGCCATTCTGACTGGTTTGAGATGAAATCTCAGGGTTGTTTTGATTTGCATTTCCCTAATGATTAATGATGTTGAACATTTCTTAAGGTGTTTCTCAGCTCTCCGAAGTTCTTCATGTGAAAATTCTTTGTTTAGCTCTGTACCCCACTTTTTAATGGGGTTGTTTCTCTGTGTTCTACTTTCTTGAGTTATTTGTATATATTAGATATTAGCCCTCTGTCAGATTTAGGGTTGGTGAAGATCCTTTCCCAGTCTGTTGGTTGACATTTTGTCATGTGCCTTACAGAAACTTTGTAGTTTTATGAGGTCCCATTTGTCAATTCTTGATCTTAGAGCATAAGCTATTGGTGTTCTATTCAGGAACTTTTTCCCTGTGCCCATATCCTCCAGGGTCTTCTCCAGTTTCTTTTCAATTAGTTTCAGTGTGTCAGGTTTTATGTGGAGCTCTTTGATCCATTTGGAGTTAAGCTTAGTACAAGGAGATAAGAATGGATCGATGCGCATTCTTCAGCATGCTGACCTCCAATTGAACCAGCACCATTTGTTGAAAGACTATCTTTTCTCCACTGGATGCTTTCAGCTCCTTTGTCAAAGACGAAATGACCATAGGTGTGTTGTTTCATTTCTGGGTCTTCAAACCCATTCCATTGATCTGCTTGCCTGATATTGTACCAATACCATGCAGTTTTTATCACTATTACTCTGTAGTCTGGGGTACTGAATCCCCCTGAAGTTCTTTTACTGTTGAGAATAGTTTTAGCTATCCTGGGTTTTTTGTTATTCCAGATGAATTTGAGAATTGCTCTTTCAAGCTCAATGAAGAACTGGGTTGGGATTTTTATGGGGATAGCATTGAATCTGTGGATTGCCTTGGGCAAGATGGCCATTTTAACTATATTAATCCTGCCATTCCACGATCATGGAAGATTTTTCCATTTTCTGAGATCTTCTTCGATTTCCTTCTTCAGAGATCTGAAGTTCTTGTCATATAGGTCTTTCACTTGTTTGGTTTGAGTTACCCCAAGATACTTATGCTGTATGTAGCTATTGTGAAGGGGGTCATTTCCCTAATTTCTTGCTCAGTCTGCTTATCCTTTGAATATATAAAGGCTACTGATTTGCTTGCATTGATTTTGTAGCCAGCCACTTTGCTGAAGTTGTTTATCAGCTGTAGGAGTTCTCTATTAGAGTTTTTGGGGTCACTTAAGTATATGATCATATCATCTGCAAATAGTGATAGTTTGACTTCTTTCTTTCCAATTTATATCCCTTTGACTTTCTTATGTTGTCTAATTGCTCTAGCTAGGACTTCAAGAACTATATTGAAAAGATATGGGGTGAGAGGACAGCCTTGTCTAGTCCCTGATTTTAGTGGGATTGCTTCAAGTTTCTCTCCATTTAGTTTGATGTTCGCTACCAGTTTACTGTATATTGCTTTTACTATGTTTAGATATGGGCCTTGGATTCCTGTACTTTCCAAGACTTTTAGCATGAAAGGATGCTGAATTTTGTCAAATGCTTTTTCAGCATCTGATGAAATGATCACGTGGTTTTTTTTCCTTTGAGTTTGTTTATGTAGTGGATAGCATTTATGGATTTCCTTATATTGAACAATCCCTACATCCCTGGATGAAGCCTACTTGATCATGGTGGATGATCGTTGTGATGTGTTCTTGGATTTGGTGGGCAAGAATTTTATTTACTACTTTTCATCGATATTCATAAGGGAAATTGGCCTGAAATTATCTTACTTAGTTGGATCTTTGTGTGGTTTTGGTATAACTGTAATTGTGGCTTCGAAGGAGTTAGGTAGTGTTCCTTCTCTTTCTATTTGGTGGAAAAGATTGAAGAGTATTGGTGTTAAGTCTTCTTTGAAGGTCAGAAAGAATTCTGCACTGAAGCCATCTGGTCCTGTGCTTTTTTTGGTCGGAAGGCTATCTATGACCACTTCTATTTCTTAAGGGGTTATGGGTCTGTTTAGATGGTCTATTCGATACTGGTTTAATTTTGGTAATTCGTATCTGTCTAAGAAAATGTCCATTTCCTCCATATTCTCCAGTTTTGTTGAGTACAGGTTTTTGTAGTAGGATCTGATGATTTTTTGAATTTCCTCAGTTTCTGTTGTAATACCTCCATTTTCATCTCTAATTTTGTTAATTTGGATATTTTCTCTGCGCCCTTTGGTTAGTCTGGCTAAGGGTTTATCTATCTTGTTGATTTCTTCAAAGAACCAGCTTTTGGTCTTGTTGATTCTTTGTATAGTTCTCTTGGTTTCTACTTGATTGATTTCAGCCCTGAGTTTGATGATTTCCTGTCTTCTTCTCTTCCTGGGTGAATTAGCTTCTTCTTGTTCCAGGGCTTTCAGTTGTTCCATTAATCTTCTAGTGTATGCTCTCTGGAATTTCCTTTTTAAGGCACTCAAAGCTATGAGTTTTCCTTTTAGCACTGCTTTTATTGTGTCCCATAGATTTGTGTATGTTGTGCCTTCATTTTTATTAAATTCTAAGAAATCTTTGATTTCTTTCTTTATGTCTTCCTTGACCAAGGTATCATTGAGTAGAGAATTGTTCAGTTTCCATGTGTATGTGGGCTTTCTGTCGTTTTTACTGTTACTAAAGACCACTTTTACTCCATAGTGATCTGATAGGAGGCATGGGATTATTTCAATCTTCTTATATTTGTGGAGGTCTGTCTTGTGACCAACTATATGATCTATTTTGGAGAAGGTACCATGAGGTACTGAGAAAAAGGTATATTCTTTTGCTTTGGGTTGAAAAGTTCTATATATATCTGTTAACTCCAAATTGGTTCAAAGCTTCAATTAGTTTCATTGTCTCCCTGTTTAGTTTCTGTTTTCCTGATTGGTCCATTGGTCAGAGTGGAGTGTTGAAGTCACCCACAATTATTGTGTTAGGTGCAATGTGTACTTTGAACTTTAGTAAAGTTTCTTTTATGAATGAGGGCACCCTTGTGTTTGGGACATATATGTTCAGGATTGAAAGTTCTTCTTGTTGGATTTTTCTATTCACCAGCAAGTAGTGACGTTCCATGTCTCTTTTGATGACTTTAGGTTGGAAGTCAATTTTATCTGAAATTAGAATGGCAACTCCGGCATGTTTCCTGGGACCATTTGCTTGTAGAATTGTCTTCTAGCCTTTGACTCTAAGGTAGTTTTTGTCTTTAACACTCAGGTGTGTTTTCTGTATGCAGCAAAATGTAGGGTCCTGTTTACTTAACCAGTCTGTTACTCTATGTCTTTTTTTTTTCTTTTTTTTAATATTCTTATTTTCTTTTTTTCCACTTTTTTTTAATTCGATACATTTTTTATTTACATTTTAAATGATTTCCACTTTTCTAGCCTCCCACTACCCGAAAGTCCCATAAGCCCCCTTCTCTCCCCCTGTCCTCCCACCTACCCCTTCCCACTTCCCCGTTCTGGTTTTGCCGAATACTGCTTCACTGAGTCTTTCCAGAACCAGGGGCCACTCCTCCTTTCTTCTTGTACCTCATTTGATGTGTGGATTATGTTTTGGGTATTCCAATTTTCTAGGTTAATATCCACTTATTAGTGAGTGCATACCATGATTCACCTTTTGAGTCTGGGTTACCTCACTTAGTATGATGTTCTCTTGCTCCATCCATTTGCCTAAGAATTTCATGAATTCATTGTTTCTAATGGCTGAATAGTACTCCATTGAGTAGATATACCACATTTTTTGCATCCACTCTTCTGTTGAGGGATACCTGGGTTCTTTCCAGCATCTGGCAATTATAAATAGGGCTGCTATGAACATAGTAGAGCATGTATCCTTATTACATGGTGGGGAATCCTCTGGGTATATGCCCAGGAGTGATATAGCAGGATCTTCTAGAAGTGAGGTGCCCAGTTTTTGGAGGAACTGCCAGACTGATTTCCAGAGTGGTTGTACCAATTTGCAACCCCACCAGCAGTGGAGGAGTGTTCCTCTTTCTCCACATCCTCGTCAACACCTGCTGTCTCCTGAATTTTTAATCTTAGCCATTCTGACTGGTGTAAGATGAAATCGCAGGGTTGTTTTGATTTGCATTTCCCTAATGACTAATGAAGTTGAGCATTTTTTAAGATGCTTCTCCACCATCCGAAGTTCTTCAGGTGAGAATTCTTTGTTTAACTCTGTACCCCATTTTTAATAGGGTTGTTTGGTTTTCTGGAGTCTAACTTCTTGAGTTCTTTATATGTATTGGATATTAGCCCTCTATCTGATGTAGGTTTGGTGGAAAAAAGATAGCCTTTTCAACAAATGGTGCTGGTTCAACTGGAGGTCAGCATGCAGAAGAATGTGAATTGATCCATCCTTGTCTCCTTGTACTAAGCTCAAATCCAAATGGATCAAGGACCTCCACATATAGCCAGACACTCTGAAGCTAATAGAAAAGAAACTGGGGAAGACCCTTGAGGACATCGCTATAGGGAGAAAGTTTCTGAACAGAACACCAATAGCGTATGCTCTAAGATCAAAAATTGACAAATGGGACCTCATAAAATTACAAAGATTCTGTAAGGCAAAGGACACCATCAAAAGGACAAATCAGCAACCAACAAATTGGGAAAAGATCTTCACCAGTCTATGTCTTTTTATTGGGGAATTGAGTCCATTGATGTTAAGAGATATCAAGGAGTAGTGGTTATTGCTTCCTATCATTTGTGATTTTAATTTTATATGTGTGTGGTTATCTTCTTTGGGTTTGATGAAAGAAGCTTAATATCCTGCTCTTTCCAGGGTATAGCTTCCCTTGTTGTAATGGTGTTTTCCCCCTATTATCCTTTGTAGGGCTGGGTTTGTAGAAAGATATTGTGTAAATTTGCTTTTGTCATGGAATATCTTGGTTTCTCCATCTATAGTAATTGAGAGTTCCACTGGGTATAGTAGTCTGGGCTGGCATTTGTGTTCTCTGCATGAGCTCCGCCCAGGATCTTCTAGCTTTCATGGTCTCTGGTGAGAAATCTGGTGTAATTCTGATAGAAATCCTTTATATGTTACTTGCTCTTTTTCTCTTACTGCCCTAAATATTCTTTCTTTGTTTAGTACATTTGGGGTTTTGATTATTATGTGACATGATGTATTTCTGTTCTGGTCCAGTCTGTTTGGAGTTCTGTAGTCTTCTTGCATATTCATGGGCATCTCTCTCTAAAGAGGTTAGGGAAGTTTTCTTCCATAATTTTGTTGAAGATATTTGCTAGCCCTTTAAGTTGTAAATCTTCACTCTCATCAATGCCTATAATCCTTAGATTTGGCTTTCTCATTGTGTCCTGGATTTCCTGGAAATTTTGGGTTACAAGCTTTTTGCATTTTGCATTTTCTTTAACTGTTGAGTCCATGGTTTCTATGGTATCTTCCGCATCTGAGATTCTTTCTTCTATCTCTTGTATTCTGTTGTTGATATTTGCATCTATGGTCCCTGATTTCTTCCCAAGGTTTTCTATCTCCAAAGTTGTTTCCCTTTGTGCTTTCTTAGTTGTTTCTACTCTGTTTTTAGATCCTTGAAGTTTTTGCTCAGTTCTGTCATTTGCTTGTTTGTTTTCCTCAAATTTTTTAAGCGATTTTTGTGTTTCCTCTTTCATGACTTCTGCCTGTTGATCAAGGTTCTCCTGTATTTCTTTAAGTGATTTTTGCATTTCCTTCTTATTGGCTTTTGTATTCTCCTGAATTTCTTTCAATGATTTTTGTGTTTCCCTTGTAAGGGCTTCTAATTTTTGATCCATTTTCTCCTGAATTTCTTTAATTATGTCCTTCATGTGTTCCTGTACCAGCATCATGACCAGTGATTTTAAATCCAAATCTTGTTTTTCTAGTGTGTTGGGGTATCCAGGACTTTCTGATGTTGGAGAATTGGGTTCAGATGCTGCCATAATGCCTTGGTTTCTGTTAGTAACATTCCTAAGTTTGCCTTTTGCCATCTAGTTCTCACTGGTGTTAGTTGGTCTTGTCAATGCTGGATTCCTTTAGCCCTCTGGTTCTCCCAGGTGTTAGATTGTCTTATTGTCACTGGCTGGTGCTACAACCTACTGTGGATCTTTAAAGTTATCTCTGTAACACTGGATGACTGGGCTTCTTCTGGCACAGATTAATGATATGCTCCCTTCCTCTTTGGTGCCTTTGGAGCCCCTCTCTGTCTTGCCTCAAGCAATGCTATACTTAGGTTGTCAAGGTTAACCAGGTGTTCTCTGTCTGCTCTATTATGGAGCAAAGATGTTGTGGTGGGGGTCACTCCCTCTGTTGATTCTCACATAGGACACAGGTCCTGCTATGGATTGGCTTGCAGATGAACCGCCTATGTGCTTAGTTCCTGAGTGCAGGCAGACCCCTGGCGGTTTGCACCACCAGAAATCTAAAGCTCAGGTTGGTACAGTACCTAGTGATCCTTTTCTGTCCCCGGCAGGGAGCAAATATGGCCGCGGGACTTCTCTCCTTCTGAGCAACCTGGGCAGTACGCGGGCCCCAAGCCCAGCAGGCTGGCAGACAAAACCCGCCTACGTGCTCAGTTCCTGAGTGCAGTCAGACCCCTGGCGGTTTGTACCACCAGAAATCTAAAGCTCAGTGTGCTACAGTACCTAGTGATCTTTTCTGTCCCCAGCTGGCAGCAAATCAAGGGTCTGTTTTCAATACACAGACACCACTGGGTATTCCTAACTGATAGAGGTATTTTCCACATTCAGCAAAGGACCAGAGTAGATATAACATCATTTAATACATATGTTATCCCTGCAAAACAAAGAGTCTTGTTATCTAGATATCCATGTGATGGTGAATATTATATTTAGAGGATAATTTGCTGTGTCAAAAGACTTGAAAAACAAAACTTTTTAGCTTGTAAGCCATGGTTAAATTGCTCCTATCTTGAACATACCCTGTCAGCTAACTTGCATATGATAGAGAATTTCCAGGTGCAATTGAGCTAATCTTAAAAACTGCTAATTGTTGTAAATTATGTCACTGCCTTAGCTATTCTTAAAACGTAATTGAACACAAGATTAACAGGCTAAATACTGAGTTCCATTTCTGTATGAAGCACGTGCTTGGAGGGCTGAAGCATCTGCTGGATGTCTGTTACTAAGGCAAACTTGGCCTACACCTAGAAAGGATTAATTTACTTAGCTCTTCAACCTTACAGCACAGTGGAGTTTGTCTTTCAGAATTCATTCACACTTTGGTGCTGGATCCAACCAACTTATTTTCACTCTCTTACTTGGTTTGTTAATGACAACATTTCATTGTATTCTTTGTATACCTCTGAGAATAAAACTCAGATGCAACTCTTTCTATGTGTTGTGAATCTGTCAGTAGCTTCTTTTTTTTTTTAAATTGAATATCATCTTCATTTACATTGCCATGGTAAAACCTTTCCCAGTATCCCCACTCTTCAAAGACCCCCGACATCTCCTCCCTCCCCCAGCCTCCACATATATTCCCCTCCATCCGACACACTCCCAGCCATTATCAGCCATGAGATAAAAGTTGAAACTCCTCAGTCATGATCTAAAAATACTTCTCACTGGGACAGCCCAAATTCACCTGCCACAATTCAGGTCCCTGTAAATTTATTCTTGTATTTGTCTTTGATATGCCAAATTTATTTATACCCCCAAAATTTTGCATGAGCTATGGATTTTCCTGCCATGCATTCCACCAGTTCTTGGGAACCCTCAACTCTCATTCATTTTTAAGGGTAGGCTCAAATGTCAATTCTCATGTGTTTTATTCTGCCTACACTGCTGTTTCAGAAAAGACAAGACTATAAAGCTTTTTAAACAATAGGATTTTGTTTGTTCCTGCCTGATTTAGAAGCTGGAAATTAGAAAATCAGACCACTAGCATACACTGGGTCTTACATTTCATGGTCACAAGGGTTCTTTCACAAGCATCTAGATTCCATAAGGGCACAAAAACATGTGTGAGAGCTCCAACCCAGGACCTAATTATTTCCTAATGGCTGCATTGTCAAATATTTTCAGATTATGGAATTATCTTATGGATTAAGGAAATTAGATTATTCTTAAATTATAGTTAGTGCACAAACTTTGAGACAATGCAAACATTCAGTCCAATGCACCCTTAAGCTCCTTTGTTTCATATCTGCCATTTTCTCAAACTACTCATGGCCTGGGCTTTAGAGTCTGTGCATTCCAAATGAGGGTTATCTTTTGCATGATGACTAAATGCTTGTTGAGTGACTGAATAAATAAATAAAATGTGAATTACAAAAATAATTGTTTTTAATAAATGAAACATCTCAAAATTGCATTGCCCCCCCCTTTTAAATCATAAAACTGAAAGAGAAATATACATTTTTTTAAAAAAAATGTGAATTAAAAATTGTAACTAAATAAGCTTTCTGGTTTAAAAATAAATGAAGTACATTTCCTACAGGAGATCGCCTAATGCCTAAGGCTTAGTGTCAAGTTAACTCTTACACTCAAGTTTCAAATTTAAATTTTGTTAAGTGTTTTAAAACTAAGTATTTTGATGAATTTTTGACATGATGCTGACATGAAGATGCAGTAAATGGTTATGTAAAACACTTAGGAGAGAAATATTGAGGAAGAAGTAACCAAAATGCAAAATTCTAGATACAAATATGGCTATAGAATGAACACGACATTAGAACCATAGGCACCTTATACTCTTGGAAAAATGTGTCACAAAATCATTAAATTCTAATTAATACTGAAATAGGCAACATCTGTGTCTGCCAACCTAAAGGTTTTCATTTCAGATTACCAATGGCCATCCTCTCATGCTGGACATCCAGATGATCATCTGCTGATACCTTGCTTTATGTTTGGGGAATCCAGAAACTTCTAAGTCATTACATAGCAGGTGTTGAAAATTCATTACCTGATGCTACCTCAGAGAGAAGCTCCGCAGGTATGGGCCTTCTATTTTTCAATATTCAAGGATATATCCTTGGGACAAGGATAGTTGACTTGCATAAGCCATGTTTTTTCTGGAACAGAATCAACAAGATTCTCCCAGACAAATAAGAGATTATTTATTATGGGAGTTGCCTCCATGATTTTGAATAAGAACTCTTGTGAAATGTCATATGTGCCATATGCAAGGTGAAGGAGTCTGGAAACTTAACTGCACAAGATAAACTAAATCTAAAGACAAGGCATCTGTATGTAGATGGTATTGGGAGTGACAGAAATACTCTGCAAAGTCCCAGAAATGAAAGGCTCAGGATCCAGGAACTCACTCCTATGTCAGAGGAAACATCAACTATAATCAGAATGTGGTTGTTTTTAACCCATAATAGCTATTCCACTATTGTATTCATGGTGGCATATTCCCTTTGTGGGTTGCCTAATGCTGTTGTATATGTTAATTTTTATTCCTGGGAGCAGGGAGGGCTGACCTCCTGCGTGAAGTCACTCACATACTCTGGCTATATTATATTAACATTTGCCCATTTTTACTTGTTAAGTAAAGGCTAGAACTTGTGATTGGGCAAGGAAAGCAAAAGGTGGGAATGAGTGCTGATAGAGAGGAAGAAGGGAAAGAGGATGGAAGAGGAACAAGAAAAGATAGAGAAGAACTACACGGGCAGGAGAAATTGCAAGGAGCATAGTTAACATAGCTGGAGAGTAGGTTAGTGTAGTGATAGAGTTGCCCAATCTAGGCTTGTAGCTTATGAATATAATAACTGGAATGTGTGTTTTTATACAGTTTTATTGAAGTTAAAAATCACTCAACATATTCTTTAGCATGTCAGCCATGTTACATGCATATTAACAATATAAAACTTGCTTTAGAATTTTATTTTGATCACATTTATCCTCCATCAATCTCTCATGTTCTGTTTTCATTCGTGTTCCCCTCCTTTTCACAGCTAGTCCCCATTCTAATTTCATATATTTTATTTTTGTGTATAAACAAACTAATATAATTGAGGTTATTTATGAGAGTACAGGTTAAGGATAAATTATAGGCTCATGGGCAACTTACCAGTTGCTATACACATGAATATGCCTGTCCTTTCATTTTTAATTCTCAGTGAGGTGCAATGCCTCACAAGCCCTTCTCTCTATGATGGACTGTGGACACTGTAGACATGGATTTACTAAATGTTATTCTTCTCTTTATTTCATACATCTCTCTACACTAGGTGCTTTTTAAATTTGGATTTAGGCAAATTATGTTTCCATTGGGCTTATTAATGGCAGTTGTTACACTGGTGTCTTGATTCCTAGTCTTCTGTTACTCTAAGCTAATATTCTCAGATTCAATATTGTCTGGTCTTTTTTAAGCCTGAGAACATAGAAAAGAATACAATCACATTTGTATTAAGTGATTATTCTGTATTCACTAGCATTTATTTATTTATTTATTTTTATTTATTTTTCCATTCATTAATTATTTATTTACTTGTGTGTTTATACATATATGCTTTTTAATATGTGTGTGTATGTATGTGTGTGTGTGTGTGTGTGTGTGTGTGTGTGAAGTTTTATATAATTGTAAACAAATGCTTGGAAATTTTCAAATGCAATAACAGATGCATGTGTGTCACAGCATCCATATGAAATTCTAAGGACAACCTTGAGCATCAGTCATAACTGTAAAGCTTGTTCAAAACAGGGTCTCTTGTTTGCTATTTAATCTTTATATTGCATATTCCTGATGAAATGCTAGGATTAAGGAGACAAACTCCCCCAACTAGATTTAAGTGGCTTCTGGGGATTTGATTCACGTCGTAAAGTTTGTACAGAAAGCAATTTCAGTACCAAGCATATTTTGCTCTCATGACCCACCCTGCCTAGCCTACTTGGTCAACATTGTTTATCTAAAATACAAAATCATTCATTGGAGTCTATGAACAAGTTTAAATATTTCTTAACTTAAATTCCAAAATCCCCCAAATTGATTTATTTGCTTTGGACAAAGTTAAAAATAAATAAATTAAGTAAATAAATAACATAGAGAGAAGTGCTTCCCTCTTTCTTCAGCACAGACCGGCAGGGCAGCTCTTGTCAAGGGTGTCCTTTAGGATTCTAATAGGAAAGTCATTCAAAGCCTGCTGCTGAAGCATGTTGGGAGATTCTCTTGGGCTCGGTGCAAATGTGGGATTTCTTTAGCCACGTACAAATGCTCTCACAGCAGAAATGCTCACCTTCATTAGCACAGCTTCTCATCTCTAAATGGTACAAGTGTCTCTCTGTGGGAGAAGACAACTTTCTGCCCTCATTGATAGCTGGCTTCCCTCCCCTGCAGAGAAAAAGCTCAAAGAACAAAGTTCAACACCTGTATGCCTAGCATGCAGCTAATTATTGCAAGTACCTCCTCTCCCTATCCTATTTATTAATGCTAACGCTTATTTGGGGCTGGCTTGAGCATATCTTATTTTAGGACAAAATGATAGTCAAATTTTTATTCCACATCGCATAATTATACTTCAAAATTTCAAGAGCGCTAAAACACTAGTCCACTTAATCAATGGTATGGAAAACATTTTGATGGCATACTTAGCATTGTTTGCAAAACAGTTGTTTTTAAATAAGTATATAAAAAACAATGAAGGAAAACTAATGCATGTCATTTTCCAAGAAACACTATATTGTGTCCTCAAGAAATGAATTAACATGGGCTGGAGAGATGCCTCAGCAGTTAAGGGCACTGACAGAGGTCCTGAGTTCAATTCCCAGCAACCACATGGTGGCTCACAACCATCTGTAATGGGGTCCTGTGCCCTCTTCTGGTGTGTCCAAAAAATTAAATAAATCTTAAAAAAAAAAAAGAAAGAAAGAAAGAAAGAAAGAAAGAAAGAAAGAAAGAAAGAAAGAAATGAATTAACAGATTAAACTACCTTCTGAGCAAGAACGGTAACTGGAATTTGAATCCAGAGAGCCAACATAAAAAAAAACCATACATAAACACACACACACACACACACACACATGCATGCACACACACACACACACACATACACACACACATTTTCTATGTATATATGCATGTGTGCATGCATATGAATATGTGTGTATGTGTATTATTCATATGAATAAACATGTGTATATATGCTATTTTTCACAAGAGTATCAAGTAAAGGAAGATGAATAGGCTTTGCTGACAGACAGCATAACTATAGGATCAATAAAGCTGTGTCTCAGGGGATTAGGAAAGGAGTGATAGAATAGAAAACCTGACATCAGCTTCTACCCTCTAAGCACTGATCGTGACATGAGGATCTTTAATTGTTTGCACAGGTCTAAAACCTCTGTTAATTGGCATCAAAAGTACATGCTAATTTGCAAGGCTGTGATAAAGTGATTTATTTATTAAAGCAATGGTGCTGAGCCATAAATTATAATAATTATGTCATTGAAAATAATTATTTAAAATTCATTCATATTTATCAATCCTCAGAGCTGGTTTCTGGTCACCATTAAAAATTATTAGTTGGAAGGAGTGTCTGAGTAGAGGTCATAAAATCCATTTCCTCTGCTTTTATTGCAGGTTTATTACTGGATGATCTTATCAAGACCTCCTAATTAATTAGTCTCCTACAGATATATCATGTGACTTCACTCATCAGTGAGTATCCTTATTTAGAGAGAGAAATCAATCATACTTCCTTAATAACCAAAGTTACTACAATGTGTGAGTGATACTGAGGGCACGGAAATTAATGAAAATAAGCTTAGTTTCTGGAAATTTGGCAGCATGACAATACAAGTATCTTCTAAGTATGGATTCTGGCAATGACAGGATTCTCTGCCTTTCAGCTTGACAATAAAACTTTCTTTCAAAAAAGGTTAGCATGATTGACAGGTTCTTGGTTTGCAGTTTCTCAATTTTTTAATATACCTTTCCACTTTTTCAGCTTATGGATCCTCCTGTTTCCAGGTTGTCATGTATTACTTGAATTCCTTTACTCTATCCTTCAAAAAGCTTTAAAAATACTTGCAAAACATATAAAAGTATGAAGTATCTTTATAAAAATAGAAAAGAGGTTGAGAATTAGACTAAAGATACCAGCTCCTATATTTATGAATTTTAGGATGGAGTTTCATATTTAGTTTTAAATTTCTAAAATCAGTTCTAAATGTGATGATGGTGATGATGATGAAAATAATAGTATTAATAATAATGATAATAATAATAATAATGCAATTATAATATTAAAATATCACCTGCAATAATAATTGCATGAACTTAAGGGAAAAGAATGGTTTGGGACTGGAGAGATATTTTGGTTTTTAAGAGTGCTTGCTACTTAAATAGAAGGACCTGAATTTCGGTACCCAGAACACACATACATATTTGGGCATGGCCTCACACAAGTATAATCCCAGTATTAGTGGTAGATGTAGACATGAAGGTGGGCTATCCCAGCTACAAGGCCAAGAGACCCAGCATTAGCCAGTGAAACAATCTCATGTAAATAAGATAAATAAAAATACAGGAAGGTGCTGAATTCTACCCTCTGTCATCTCGACACACATATGTATGGGCAACTAACCTACACATAAGCATACAGAACATATAGTTTCTTATTTAAGTGTTTGCATAACATATATCCTTACTGTAATGAGATTGTTGGGTTTCCATCAAATATCTTCTATAATACTGTCCCATTAGGGCTGTTGTAGAGTTTAATGAAGCTGTCTTCATAAAGTTCCTTACAAACCACAAGTTCTCTTCCTGTGTAGTTATGTTTTATGGTGATATCAGAAGCAACTTTACTGAAAGCAGAATAAGACTTTTTTATATAAAAAATTCAGCACTTGTGTTGTTTTGTATTTGTAGTGCTAGGGCTTCATTGGGGGCCTTGTCCCTGCTATAAGCACTATACCACTAAGATGTGCCTCTAACATTGATACATTTTTTTTTGTCAAAAGCACACAGTCAGAAAGTTAGATATAAAATCAAAAATCTCCCCCATACTGATGACGTTAGCCTCTCCAAATAATGGCAATCAGAAGACAAACAGTATGTTCTTTGACAAGTATAAGTGGTTGTATAGACTTTTGGCCAACATCAAGGTGTTTGCATATTTTATATAGTCCATTGACAGTCATTAGGTGTTTCAATTGCATGCTTACTTTCCCCAATTATTGAGGACAATAAAGTGATAAAATTAAAACTAGCAAAGAATTTTGGTGTTCATTTGAATGAGAATGAGTCCCATAAGATTACTTATTTGAATTCTTTATCACTCGAAATTTGAATTTGTTGGGAAGGATTTGAAGGTGTTCCCTTATTGGAGAATGTGTGTCAATATATGTGGACTTTGAAATCTTAAAACATTGTTCTTTCACTCTCTGCTTCTTGCCTGTGGAACCAGGTATAATGCTCTCTGCACTTATTGTTCCAGTATCATGGTTGTCTGCATTCTGCCATGATGATCATTAGTAAAACTAGAGTAAACAATCCCCTGGTTATCTTTTCTTTTATCAAAGGTCTTAGTATATCCTCACAACCAAAATATAGTAACTTAGACAACTTGTTCAAAGTAAATTTTGCCATGCAACTAGATAACACTCAAGTCTGAAATTTTATGATCTCTGATTCTGCAAGAGGGGAGCTTTGTTTAATGTTGCCCATGAATTTTGATGATTCCCTGCAGTGGGTATGGGGCCATTAATTCAATATACCTTTTTGCCTTGTCCTTTGCTATTTAGAAAACATGCAACATTTATCAGAAATCTTTAGGGTTGATATTTCTTGCAAATATATTCAGGTGAATAAAGACTTTGTGGAAGTATGTTTTATGTTGAATTGAAATACTAAGAAATATGAATGGAGTACATCTACATGGCAAGACCTGGTACAGAGTACACAGTGAATACTGCCATTTAAAATAATACCTAGCACAACCTGTTTCCATTTTTATCAGTGTGAATTGACATTTTCATCCATCTTGTATAAAATCCTCTTTTTTATTATATATAGACTAAGAGCATCAGCCTCCTGCTTAATTTGTACTGTTCTATAACCATATATAAGTGTGACTTTCATTGAAACTGATTTCCATTCTTTCTAAATATGAAGAATTTGAGAACATATTTTTACCAAAATATGAAAAGTAAAGATGAGTTGTCAAGCCTTGTTTATTAGACATTCTGGGTGTCAGGTTCTGTCCCTAACAACAATAGTAAACCTTTATGTATTTAATTAATATTTTTTGAAATTCCATGACATCATGTCACATGTCTTTGTTCCCCTAACTGCACCTTACATTTTTCTTCAGTTTTATTTCCTATCATTCATTCTATATTCTTTATTCCACTAAGCATGGATTAAAACCATATATTATGTCATAATCTTCTACAGGAACCATATCTATTTTATTTTGTGAATTCTGATGCCTTAGATGTTTTAATGCCAGAGAATTGGTTGAGATTTATTTTAAAATTCTCTTTCCAGGGCTAAAGAAGTTCCCAAAGAATAGGAGTGACTATAGGTAAGAACTTCTATCAAATGCAAGCCAAACTCTAAGAGTGCATATAGTGTATAGAGAACAGCCATCATTAGCAGGTTCTCATATACAAGACTAGATACCTGAATCATGCTTCTAACAATGTAATATCAGAAAAAGATAGGCATACTCTTACTTGAAAATATGCTAAAATTATTCAAAATAATTCTGAATCTTTAGTTTCTATCTCAATCCTCCAGTTTTATTCCACATCACGTACAAAGACACTACATTTTGTTCTGTTTCAGTTTCCTGATTTACTCTTTGAGTGGCCTAATATGTGGCTATTTTTCTTGATACCTGAAAGCACCAAACTATCTTGTCTCTCAAAACTGCTTCATGGTCAATTAACTTCATCTGTAAAGAATAATGAAATCTACATGTTCAAGCCCTTCCTTTAGAACTCAATTCCTTAGCCATTCTGACCTGTGTAAAAGTAGAATCTCAGTGTTGTTTTGATTTGCAGTTCTATGAAAACTAAAAATGCTAAACATTTCTTTAGGTGCTTTAGAGCCATTTGAGTTTACTCAGTTGAGAATTTCCTGATATCACTTGAGAATTTCCTGTTTAGCTCTGTACCCTATTTTTTAAATAAGGTTATTTTACTCTCTGGAGACTAATGTCTTGGGTTATTCATATACACTAGATATTAGACCTCTATCAGATGTAGGTTTAGTAAAGATCTTTTCCCAATTTGTTGGTTGCCCTTTTGTCCTATTGACCTTGTCCTTTGCCTTACAGAAGCTTTGCAATTTCATGATATCCCATTTGTCAATTCTTGTTTTTAGACCATAAGACATTGGTGTGTTCTGTTCAGGAATGTTTCCCCTGTGCCCATGTGTTCAAGATTTGTCTCCACTTTCTCCTCTATACGCTTCAGTGTTTCTGGTTTTATGTGTGGATCCTTGATTGACTTGGACTTGAGCTTTGTACAAGGAGATAAGAATATGTTGATTTGCATTTTTCCCCATGGAGACCTCCAGTTGATCCAGCACAATTTGTTAAAAGTGCTGTCTTTTTTTGTACTGGATGTTTGTAGCTCCTTTGTCAAATATCAATTGACTGTACATGTGTGGGTTCTTTTCTGGGTCTTCAATTCTATTTCATTGACCTTCCTGCCTGTCTGATACCAATACCATACAGTTTTTATTACTATTTAGTTTTTATTACTCTGTAGTGGAGCTTTAGGTCAGGGATGATGATTCCCCTGAAGATCTTTTGTTGTGGAGAATAATTTTTTTGCTATCCTGTATTCTTTTAAATATTTTTATTTTCTATATTCTTTGTTTACATTCCAAATGATTTCCCCATTCCTGGATCCTCCCCTCCCCATATGTCCCATAAACCTTCTTCTCTCCATCCCTTCTCCAATCACCTCCCTCCTTTTTCTCTGTCCTTATATTCCCTTCCCATGCTAGATCAATCCTTTCCAGGATCAGGACCCTCTCCATATTTCTTTATGGGAGTCATTTGTTATGCAATTTGTGCCTTGGGTATTCAGAGCTTCTGGGCCAATTAATATCCACTTATCAGAGATTGCATTCCATGTGTATTCTTTTGTGATTGGGTTACCACACTTAGGATGATATTTTCCAGATCAAACCATTTGCCTAAAAATTTTGTGAATTCATTGTTTCTAATTGCTGAGTAGTATTCCATTGGGTAAATATACCACATTTTCTGTATCCATTCCTCCTTTGGGGGGCATCTGGGTTCTTTCCAGCTTCTGGCTATTTTTTTTGTTGTTGTTGTTGTTGTTTTGTTATTCCAGATGAATTTGAGAAATGTTCTTTATAGATCTATGAAGAATTGAGTTGGGTGTTTTTGATCGGGATTGCATTGAATCTGTAGATTGTTATTGGCAAGATGGTCACTTTTACAATATTTATCCTGGCAGAAGCTTTTTTTTTTTTTTTTTTTTTTTTTTTTTTTTTTTGCTGTTAGGCAATCGGTTTAATCCTTGTATAGTTGTGAGTGTAAAGTTTTCTTTTATATTGACTAACACCTGTTAGTTTTGATCCTCAAAGTATCCTTATTATTGAAAGCTTATCATTCAGTTTAACTTTCTTTTTTTAATTTTTTTATTTATTTTCTATATTCTTTGTTTACATTCGAAAAACCTTCCCAGTCCCCCCCATATTTTCCATAAGTCCTCTTCTCTCCATCCATTCTTGAAGTTCTTATCAGAAAGATCTTTCCCTTGCTTTGTTAGAGTAACACCTAGGTATGGAATATTATTTGTAAAGGTTGTCAGTTCCCTAATTGCTTTCTCATCTTGTTTATCCTTTGTATAGAGGAAGGCTACTGATTTGATTGCGTTAATTTTATATCCAGGCACTTTGCTGAAGTTATCAGCTTTAGGAGTTCTCTGGTAGAAGTATTGGGGTTACTTAAGTATACTATCATATCATCTGCAAATAGTGATATTTTGACTTCTTCCTTTCCAATTTGTATACCTTTTACCTCTTTTTGCTGCCTGATTGCTTTGGATAGGACTTCAAGTACTACATTGTATAGACAGGGAGAGAGTGTCTGGTCCCCGATTTTAGTGGGATTGCTTCAAGTTTCTCTCCATTTAGATTGATGTTGGCTACCACCTTACACCAGTCAGAATGGCTGAGTTTAAAAACTCAGTGCACAGTAGATGCTGGAGAGGATGTGGGAAAAATGGATACTTCTCCATTGTTGGTGGAATTGCAAGCAGGTAAAACCATTCTGGAAATCAGACTAGCAATTCCTCAGAAAATTAAGCACTACTACTTGTGGACCCAGCTATACAACTCCTGGTTATATACCCAGAAGTTGCTCCTACATGTAATAATGACACATGCTCCACTATGTTCAGAGCTGCCTTAATTATAATAGCAAGAAGCTGGAAAAAACCCAGATGCCCCTCAACAGAGGAATTGATACAGAAACTGTGGTATATATACACAATGGAGTACAATTCAGTGATTAAAAACAATGAATTCATGAAATTCTAAGGCAAATGGATGGAACTAGAAAGTGTCATCTTTTTCTACATAATCCAATCACAAAAGAACACACATGGTGTGTACTCACTAATAAGCAGATGTTAGCCCAAAAGCTCAAAATAAAACAGTTACAATTCACCCAGCACAGGAAGCTCAAGAAGAAGGAGGACTTAAGTGAGGGTGTTTTGGTTCCTCTGAGAAAATGAACAAAACACTCACGGAAGCAATGAGGGAAACTATGTGTGGAGCAGAGACTGAAGTAAAGGCTACACAGAGACTGCCCTACCTGGGAATTCATCCTATAAAGAGACAATAAACCCTGGCACTATGACAAGGACCATATACCAAAAAGAGAATGCCATGGTTGTGTCTGGATGGGCCCTGCCAGAGTCTTACAAATACAGAGGCAGAACCTCGCAACCAACTATTGGACTGAGTGTGGGATCGCCAATGGAGGAGTTGGAAGGTGGTCCAGAGGAGCTGAAGAATTTACAGTCCCATGGGAAGAACAATGATTTCAGCCACCCAGATGCCCCAAGACCCCCAGGGACTGAACCATCAACCAAGGGGTAAACATGGTTCCAGCCAAAAATGTGGCAGATAATGGCGTTATTGGGCATGAGTGGGAGGAGTGGTCCTTGTTCAGGTAAAGGCTCAACAGAAACGGCAACAAAGGTAAACCGAGTGGGGGAGGTGGGAGTGTGTCCAGTGGAGGGGCATATATGTGGAGGCAGGGGGTGGGAGGAGGGGTTGGGGGCCTTTGGGGAGTGGGAAATCGGGAAAAGTTTACCACTGACAACGTAAATGAAGATGATATTAAATAAAAATAAAGAAAAGAAAGGGTAATTAGAAAGAGGGAAAAAAAGTCAATTCCTACAGGAAATCTGTCTATGTTCTTCACCCTCTCTCAAGCTAAAGAGGACCCAGTATGTGTCTCAGAAATTTTATGGGTTCTATGCATAATCTAAGATAGTCTTCAATAGCATTAAGTTATGTGGTTGATTTCTATACCTCTCTTATGACTCCAAGTAAATCTTATATGAGCACTTACCATCTGAGCTTAAAATAAATTTTAGACTCTCCAAATGTTTGTTGTAATTAACTAAATTGAAAACAGAAAAATTGAAAAATTCCTGAATGCCACAGCAGAAACTTTGAAGAAAGATACAGAGGGTAAATCAGATTGATCAGAAGCAGTACAGTGAATGCTAAGACAGAACAAAATTCAGTTATCAGAAGATGGACACAGTCACTCTAACAATGACAACTGAAAAACATTTATGCTGTTTTACTAGTATGTGTTTTCTGTGTACATGCATGCACACATGTAAATATCCACATTTTGTGGTATGTATTTGTGTGTGAAGCTGTGTATGTGCATTGTGCACTGTGTGTGGAGAACAGAGGCCAATGACAGATATACTATTAAACTGCTCCATAGATTTTATCTAAAAAAGGGTTTCTCAGTGAACATAGAATACCAATTAGGCTAGATGAGCTGGGAAATAAGACTGAGTTGTCATTCTGCCTTTGACACCTTAGTCCTAAGGTAACATGTATGCACTGCCAGTCTATAGATTTTAGAACTCAAACTCAAGTTCTCCTACTTGAATGGCAAATTTTTGAAGCACTCAAATCTGAAGAGTATTCTTGTTTTTAGCAGTGCATGTAGATTATGGCATAATCAACTTAAGCTACATAATTGAATCAAATTACGCTCAAATATGTAAAATTGTAGTCTTATACCAGTGAACTAAATAGTATTGGGCATTTTCAAGTTGGCAAAAATAATTGCATCAAATGAATTACATTTCTTAGACTGCACTTGGTACCTTCATTCTACTTTTGCCCTGTCTTTGTTTCCTCTCCTGCCGCCTTGTGACAGTTTATACTATATTGATTGCATAGAAAGGACCAAGCACTGACTAACTGCTTGCCTTAAAGTTACAATTTGTCCATTATTCTTCCATCTGGAACAAGGTAATTAAATCCCTAAACTTGTGCCTCTTTGCACTAAAGGAGTACTACTAGGTAGTATCAAACTATTCAATGGATACAATATATATACTGCACAAAGCAAATGTTCCAATTAAATCTTGTTTACTCCCATTGTTGCCAGTGAAATACCTTCCATTCATCACTTTCTACCTACCTGTACACATGTATCAGATCTGTCTTTTCCAAGGGTACCTGACATGAAAATCTGACCATATGGCCTGGCAGTGGTTGCACACACCTTTAATCCCAGCACTTGGGAGGCAATGGCAGGCAGATTTCTTTCTTTTTTTTTTTTTTTTTTTCCTCTTTTTTTTTTATTCGATATAATTTATTTACATTTCAAATGATTTCCCCTTTTCTAGGCCCCCCCCACTCCCCGAAAGTCCCGTAAGCCCCCTTCTCTTCCCCTGTCCTCCCTCCCACCCCTTCCCAGTTCCCCGTTCTGGTTTTGCCAAATACTGTTTCACTGAGTCTTTCCAGAACCAGGGACCACTCCTGCTTTCTTCTTGTATCTCATTTGATGTGTGGATTATGTTTTGGGTATTCCAGTTTTCTAGGTTAATAACCACTTATTAGTGAGTGCATACCATGATTCACCTTTTGAGTCTGGGTTACCTCACTTAGTATGATGTTCTCTAGCTCCATCCATTTGCCTAAGAACTTCGGATGGCGGAGAAGCATCTTAAAAAATGCTCAACTTCATTAGTCATTAGGGAAATGCAAATCAAAACAACCCTAAGATTTCATCTTACACCAGTCAGAATGGCTAAGATTAAAAATTCAGGAGACAGCAGGTGTTGGAGAGGGTGCGGAGAAAGAGGAACACTCCTCCACTGCTGGTGGGGTTGCAAATTGGTACAACCACTCTGGAAAGCAGTCTGGCGGTTCCTCCGAAAACTGGGCACCTCACTTCCAGAAGATCCTGCTATACCACTCCTGGGCATATACCCAGAGGATTCCCCACCATGTAATAAGGATACATGCTCTACTATGTTCATAGCAGCCCTATTTATAATTGCCAGATGCTGGAAAGAACCCAGGTATCCCTCAACAGAAGAGTGGATACAAAAAATGTGGTATATCTACACAATGGAGTACTATTCAGCCATTAGAAACAATGAATTCATGAAATTCTTAGGCAGGCAGATTTCTGAGTTCGAGGCCAGCCTGGTCTACAGAGTGAGTTCCAGGACAGCCAGGGTTACACAGAGAAGCCCTGCCTCTAAAAACAAAACAAAACAAAAAAAAAATCTGACCATGTTTAGTGTGCCTTCAAATTTTTTCCAGGAGTTTATAAAATGAACTCTTAGATCTTAGTAAGGCATGAGAGCATTTCACATGAATATTTCCTGGATGATAACTGCATTTCATTTCCAATTGTCAAAATTCTATAGACAAACTTAGTTTCTATTCAAAGATTCTGGAAGCATTCAGCTTTCCCACAATTTTGTGTCCTGAACAAGCTGTTACCTTCATCTTCGATGCCCTTAAAAGCTGTTATCAGAAGTTAGAAGAAAGAAATTGCCCTAGATTGAACATTATACAAAGCTGACTGACTATCTAAAATTTCAACTATTATGGAGAAATTAGAATTTAATCAAACCAGAGACAATTTATCTTTGGCTATCTTGGTGCTTTGGCCCTTAGACATTTAATGTACTCTTCTCTGTCTGGCTATGATTTTTGTTAATATTCTGTAAATTCTTTTGAAATATATTAACAAAACATATATTTTTTCATAAACCCAAAGTGTAAAGATGATTCAGCTGAGTTTTCAGACTTAAATATAACCTCCCTGCATGAAGCAAGGTATTAGAAAAACAATCATATTTTATAAATTTGTTTTGTTACTAGAAAACCTTCATAAAGTAATACCATGTTGATACTTACGCTAAATTAAATCTACATTTGATGGTCAATGTATAGCCCATTTTTAATTCCAAAATTATCTCCTAATCTATTTGAGATGACAATTGCATATTTTGTTGACACAGTAGTCTTACCTTTCTTCTAAGCAAATATTGACCCTTTCTGCACTGTACTCTCTCTGTATATGGGAAAGGACCCTCAGTATTAGTTGTATTTATTTTTACAACTATACATCTTCAAACAGTCAACTGTAAGTTCATCATGAAAGGGACTACACTTTACCTTCATATAGTCAAAATCTCCAAAAATGCTTAAACTTTTGTTAAATTTCATGAAGTACTTATGGAAATAGGATTACATCATTCAAAACCCACAACTTAATTTCTTCTTTGATGTACTGGTTCCTTCAGCCAATGACAATGAAGACCAAGAGACAGTCCCAAACTGCTGTCTATACTAGCTTCAACAGCCCCACTCAAATCATGCCAGAATGCTTTTGTAATTTACTTATTTGTTTGTATATACATCTGTATGGGATTATGTGCTCATATATGAAGAATTCCACAGAGGTCAGAAAAATGGTTCAGATCATGGAGAGCTGGAATTACAAGTGATTGTGCACTGTCAGACATAAAAGCTTTGAGCTAAATTCAGAGCCTCTGAAAGAGAAAAAGGTGTTTAAGATTAAGTAGACTTCTCTCCAACCCTGAAGACAAGATTGTTGATTTTGATTTAATCCTTTTAACAAGAGCTATCTATGTGATTTCAAGGGACTTACAGTATTTTAAGGAATTTTTAGTGATTTTTTTCCACAAAATTAGATCACTGAACCAAACAGGCTGACATAATAAAATCATAGGTCATAGAGGTGGAAGTAACCTAACAATAGTAATCCACAAATGAGTTAGACATTGACTATAAACTAAGCTCATAATCTTGTTTGTGAAAACTTGAAAAAATCATTCAATTAAACCACAGAAGGAGTGACACTAAACTGATCAGTATTTTACCAGTCTAGCTCAAAATATCTCTATAAAAATTATTCCTCCTACACTGTCTTGATGGCAAAGTTTGTTTGTTGAATCCAAATTCTTCATTCTCAGATGATAGGAGGCTTCGATTAGGCTCCAGAGTGAGTACCTTTTTCTCATTCTATAAACACTTAATTTTCCCATTCTTTAGAATATGCTTCACATTTTGTATGGGAAGCCAATTCAATATATGTTTCAATATTCTTCATGACTAGATCTATATGAAGAAGAATGAATGTGAGAGAGTGTACCTTGACAGACCCTGACGCAATACAGATGCCTGTTGTAAGTTTTCTTTATCTCTTCTCCCATTTCTTATGCAACCAAACATGTTTTTTAGCACATCTATGAATTAGAAATTTGGTTTGTGAAGTAGTGGACCATACCAGAAAACCTGGTTTGTTTGAAATGGGTTTGAAGGCCCAGAACTCAAAAAGGGCAGTTAGTGCTTCTCTGCAGGCCTCTGTGATGTGACCACAATACTGCATGCAGAAGGTCATAACTATCTGTTATATGGGGGCTGCACCACCAACCCCTCCACATGCAGGTTAGGCATTCCTAACATTTCAGTCCAAAGCAATTGAAAACTTTTGCTTTACAGACCCCAACTCACCCAAAAATGTATGTAATATCCTATCCAGAAGGAATAAACATGTGTCAGAATTATTATTTTGCCTGAGAAAATCAGTTCTATAAGATCTATAAGATATTCTAGAGAAGACAACACTCTCCTGAAGCTTTTGCCACAGAAAGCTTGTATGCAACCTGCTAGCTAGCAGTGTACCCCAACAGTGAGGAACCCTATGCCTTAAATTTTTAAGTGAATAATACCTAAGTAATGACTTCCCAAATTGTCCCTTGGCTTCTACATTCATGCACACATATGTATATTACAATTCTCACACTCTTGTGCGCCTGCAAATATGGGAAGATACATATGTACACATATACACACATACACACACACACACACACACACACACAAACATACCCCAACCATCACATATGTACATACATAAAAACACATATACATACTTACATGCTGACCCACACAGAAATACTTACTTATTTACATATGCCCACATAAAGTTATACACTTACAGATTCACCCAGATGAACACACATGCACACATGCACTCCCACTCATACAGCATGCACACATGTGTGTGCACACACAGAAAACACACAAAGATAGTTATAAGTGTAGATATACACAGACATATGCTCAGATGCACAATGCACACACACATACACACACACATGCACACTCATACACACAACTAAATACTTTATAAATGGAGTTAACTGCCATCAGACATGTTTTTTAAAATAATTCTGAAAACTCTAATCCACAAACCCACATTAGCTGCTTCACAAGTCCTTCAGTACTTTATCTCAAATTGTTTTGTCTGGAGGAAGTGGTTCCTGAGACTCCACCAAGCATTGTCATCACTTAGGATGGTGACCACTGGAATCATGCTGGCAAGTAGCCATCCTTTATCTGTCACCAGACCTTTCCTTGCTCAGATGTGAATGTTGCCTTCTTACCAAACATATATGTGATTCTGTGAAGCTGAATATCTTAATTAAATGCTAGCACCTATGATGTATTCTGCTAATATCAGGATGCATTTCAGCAGAATAATATCTCAAATGTTCAAATAATATAAAGATAAAGAATGCCGACAGGGGATTGGAGACAGCATTAAGGACAACAATAGTAAGAAACCACTTTGTACCTTAGCTTGAACTTAGCCTAGACCTCCAACCTGGTAACAGGCATCATCAAAACAAAAATTTTATCTTTTGAAATGGAGTTTAGGTCAGGGGACTACTAGAGAAGAATATACCTGCTTCCTTCAAAGTTCAGTAGAAGAATAAACAACATCACCTTTTATCTTATAACTTCAGAATTTATGTAAAAGGGCAGCCAGAAAAGATAAATTGAGAAAGTTAGTTCTGGGGACAGAAAGCAATGGGAAAGAAGAAACACACCCATGCATTAGCTCCTTTTCCAGCCAAGATCTGTCCCCTTGAGAAGTCTTTTCTAATATTTCTAAGAATTGGGTTCATACAAGGTAACTGCAGGCACTATATATTTCTTGTTTGTAGCAGTTTAAATACTTTTTGTTTTGGTAACAATATCCTACAATCTATTTAGAGAATCATTTTACTCCTATTCTTATTCCAAAACATGAGAGACTAGTTTAAGCTGCCCCAGAAGCATATGTTAACTCTACTTTATGCAGGGAAATCACATATGCTCACATTCCATGTATTTTAGTGGAGCCAAATCCATGAAAGAAAACAGTGGTCAAAATAAATTCTATCCAGCTTTGAATATCAGCCCTCAAGAGTAATGTCATCTTCTGTTTCTTGACTATCACTCTAACATGATCATCCCTATGTTTTACAGGATACTATACATCCATTTTACTATAACTTTGAATATGTTCTTTATATTCTAACAGCAGGCTATGTTCCAAACACCAGTTAACACCTGAGGTACAGCATAAGGATGAAAGAAAATGTGAGAGGATAAACATCTACTTATGGAATCTGAATCCAGAATGTGAGTGATCATCAAGGGAACATTCTAATATATCTCAGCACATGTAGATGTCTAATGCTAACAATCAGAGGAACAGAAGAAGATACAGTAAGGTCTTAAATTTGGTACTCAGGAAAGGCTCTGAGAATACCCACTTTGGTAAGCATTTATTTATTAAGATAATTATTAATGTCATAGAAAGACAGTGTTGCAGGACAATCTGAAGGACTTTAAACCACTGAGATTAAACTGTGGTCTCCTTTTATTCAGGTCAGAGGCAGAGTGGATGTTCTATAGGATATGACTGATGAGCTGTGCATTGCATATGCTTATAGTGAGACTGGATTTAATTTACAGGTGGTAAAATTTCAGATCTTTAGTTAATGTGTGACCACTGCATGGGCTGGAAATGCCACCTTCATAGTATAAGAAAGTGAGCATAAAAAGTTATCAATTGTCATAGACGCATAGGGTTTTTTTTGTTTTATTTTGTTTTGTTTTGTTTTTGTTTTTTGTTTTTTGTTTTTTTTTTTTTTCTGGGAACAGACACTATGACCAAGGCAACATTATAAGGACAGTATTTAATTGAGGCTGACTTGTAGGTTTAGAGCTTAGGTCACTACCATCAAGGAAGAAACATGGCAGCCTCCAGGCAGGCATGGTGCAGGCAGGGCTCAGAATTCTATATCTTCATGTGAAGGCTGCTAGGGGAAGATTGACTTTCAGGCAGCCAGGACCAGGGTATTAAAGCCAACCATCACAATGACACATGTACTCAAAAGGACCACACCTCCAAATAGTGCCACTTCATGGGTGAAGCACATAGAAGCCATCACATTCCACTCCCTGGCCTCCATCGGCTAGTTCAAACACACAAGTCTATGAGGGCCATACCTAGCCATAGCATAATAGTCCAACTTCCAAAGTCCCCTTAGTCTATACCAGTCTCAACAAAGTTAAAAGTCCAAAAGTCAAAGTCTCTTCTGAGATTCATCTAATCACTTAACTGTAAGCCCCAAGGCAAAAAAGGAAACTAGATGGTCATACTCCAAACTCTGCATCTCCGTGTCTTATGTCAATGTTGTCTTCAGAACTCCAGTTCTTTTTCATCTTTGTTTATTGCAACAAACTTCCTCCTTCTGGGCTGGTTCTACTCTCTGTTATCAGCTTTCCTCAGCAGATAATCAATATATTTTATATTTTTCCATTCTAAGATTGCTATTTTACTCAAAATACTCTTCATGAGTCTTAATCAGAAAACAAAGTCTATGATGGGTATTTCGAAGACTTCTTTGGTCAACGCAATTAACAAGAGTCACTTCATCTTAGTCTTAGGAAGACTCTTCAGACAAGGGCAAAAGGCAGCCATGTTCTTTAACATAGTAGCAAAAAAATAACCTCTAGTCCACATAATGAAGTTTCTCTCCAATGAAACATCTTGGGTCAGGTTTGCACAGTTCAAATCCCTCACAGCAACAAAATCTTCCATATTCCTACTAGAAAAGCTCATTAATTCCCATTTAAAACATTTCATGGATGTCTATGTGCAAAGGCTCCAAATCCACATTCTGCCCAACAAAAGCATGGTCAGACTTATGGCAGAAATACCCCAGCCCCTGGTACTGTACCAACTTCTGTCTTAGTTAGGGTTTTACTGTCATGAACAAATACCATGACCAAACAACATTATAAGTTGTTCAACATTAAGGAAACTCTAGATTTGAAAAGATGGTTTTTAGATGCAAGATAAAATAAAAACTTTATTCAAGTTATTGAATTGTATACTCTAAGTTAGGAAAGATGATAGAATAGGTGTCTGAATTTACAAAATTGGCACATTGGACTATAAGTGAATATCATATTTCATAGCTGTTATAATTATGTTCACTGTATATCTAAATAAAAAGCCCTTTTAATGACAAAAAAGAGGGAAATGTACTACCACATGTTCTCATGTTTGTTATATTATACAAAATCTCATTGTTTGCAGTATGCAGCCTGTTCCCAGCTGGTTTTTGACTGGTCAATAAAGTTAGCAAAGGCCCAATGGCTGGGCATTTAGACAGAGACAGGACCTTTAGGATTCCCAAGAAGGGACTGAGGAGTAGGAAGAGGGCTTAGGAGTTGGACAGCTAGAAAGGCACAGGAGGGGGACACAGCTGACATGTAGGTACAGGGAGAAAGTAACCTCCAGAAGGGATATTTAGTAGGGTCCAGGATAACAAAGATAAAGGTATAGGTTTAATAATTATACAACCAGAATATCAGAGAGGAATATATGCTAACCACATAGATTTAGGGTCTAGTCCCTACATTGAACTGTTCAAGGTATTTAAAATATAGGGATATATATATATATATATATATATATATATATATATATATATATAT
>NW_026263439.1:0-167000 GCF_947179515.1 Apodemus sylvaticus
TTATTATCTTGTTTTTCCTAAAAAACACGTTGTAACTCGAAAAGCTGTGGTGTTGCGTTTTTGTCTAAGCGTGTAGCCTCAAAAGAGAACGCACAGGAGAGTTTTCTCTCGAAAGAATATGTAAGAATACCACGTTATAAGGAAATACAGAGTTGCAGAGTAAAGACAAAAACGTATGTATTGGAAAAACTTAAACTTTACGAGAAGAAATAACGCATCGTAAAAAAAATTTGCTTGTATCTTCTAAACAGCACGGTGTAACTCAAAAAGATTTGGTGTGGTGTGTACGTCTAAAGGTGTAGCCTCAAAAGAGAACCCACAGGTGAATTTTCTTTCATCAAAATTTGTCAGAAACCACGTTTTAATGAAAACTAGCATCGTGCGAAAATATCTTGTTTTTTCTAAACAACAAGTTGTAACTCGAAAAGCTCTGGAGTTGCGTGTATGTCTAAGCATGTAGCCTCAAAAGAGAATGCACAGGAGAGTTTTCTCTCCAAAGAATATGTAAGAATACCACGTTATAAGGAAATACAGTGTTGCAGAGTAAAGACAAACACGTATGTATTCGAAACACTTTACGTAAAGAATGAACGCATAGTACAAAATTAGCTTGTATCTCCTAAACAACATGTTGTAACTCGAAAAGATTTGGTGTGGCATGTACGTCTAAACGTGTAGCCTTAAAAGAGAACCCACAGGAGAATTTTCTTTCGTTAAAATTTTTCAGAAAACCACGTGTTAAGGAAATCCCGCATCGTGCAAAATCATCTTCTTTTTCCTAAACAACATGTTGTAACTCGAAAAGCTTTGGTGTTACGCGTATGTCTAAGCGTGGAGCCTCAAAAGAGAAGGCACAGGAGAGTTTTCTCTCGAAAGAAAATGTAAGAATACCACGTTATAAAGAAATACAATTTTGCAGAGTAAAGGCAAATAAGTACATATTGGAAACACTTTACAAGAAAAAATAACGCATCGTACAAAATAAGCTTGTATCTCCTAAACAACACGTGGTAACTCGAAAAGATTTGATGTGACGTGTACGTCTAAAAGTGTAGCCTCAAAAGATAACCCACAGGAGAATTTTCTTTTGTCAAAATTTGTCAGAAAACCACGTTTTAAGGAAATCCCGCATCGTGCGAAATTATCTTTTTATTCATAAACAACATGTTGTAACTTGAAAAGCTTTGGTGTTGCGTGTATGTCTCCGCGTGTAGCCTCAAAAGGGAACGCACAGGATAGTTTTCTCTCGAAAGAATGTGTAAGAATACCACGTTATAAGGAAATACAGTGTTTCAGAGTAAAGACAAATACTTACGTATTGGAAACACCTTACGAGTAGAATTAACGCATCGTACAAAATTAGCTTGTATCTCCTAAAAAGCACGTTGTAACTCGAAAACATTTGGTGTGGCATGTACGACTAAATGTGTAGCCTCAAAAGAGAACCCACAGGAGAATTTTCTTTCCTCAAAATTTTTCAGAAAACCACGTCTTAAGGAAATCCCGCATCGTGCGAAATCATCTTCTTTTTCCTAAACAACATGTTGTGACTCGAAAAGCTTTAGTGTTCCGTGTATGTGTAAGCCTGGAGCCTCAAAAGAGAAGGCACAGGAGAGTTTTCTCTTGAAAGAATATGTAAGAATACCACGTTATTAGGAAATACAATGTTGCAGAGTAAATACAAATAAGTATATATTGGGAACACTTTACGAGAAGAAATAACGCATCGAACAAAATTAGCTTATATCTCCTAAACAACACGTCGTAACTCGAAAAGATTTGGTTTGACGTGTATATCTAAAGGTGTAGCCTCAAAGAAGAACAAAAAGGAGAATTTTCTTTCGTCAAAAATTTGTCAGAAAACCACGTTTTAAGGAAATACCGCATCTTGCGAAATTATCTTGTTTTTCCTAAACAACACGTGGTAACTCGAAAAGCTTTGGTGTTGCGTGTTTGTCTAAGCGTGTAGCCTCAAAAGAGAATGCACAGGAGAGTTTTCTCTCGATAGAACATGTAAGAATTCAACGTTATAAGGAAATACAGTGTTGCAGAGTAAAGACAAATACGTACATATTGGAAACACTTTACGAGAAGAAATTAAGCATCATACAATATTAGCTTGTATCTCCTAAACAACAAGTGGAAACTCGAAAATATTTGGTTTGGCGTGTACGTGTAAAAGTTTAGCTTCAAAAGAGAACCCACTGGAGAATTTTCTTTCGTCAAAATTTGTCAGAAAACCACGTTTTAAAGAAATCCCGCATCCTGCGAAATTATCTTGTTTTTCCTAAACAACACGTTGTAACTCGAAAAGCTTTGGTGTTGCGTGTATGTCTCAGTGTGTAGCCTCAAAAGAGACCGCACAGGAGAGTTTTCACTCGAAAGAATATGTAAGAGTACCAGGTTGTAAGGAAATACAGTGTTGCAGAATAAAGACAAATACGTACGTATTGGAAACACTTTACGAGAAGAAATAACGCATCATACAAAATTAGCTGTATCTCCTAAAAAACACGTTGTAACTCGAAAAGATTTGGTGTGGCGTGTACGTCTAAACGTGTAGCCTCAAAAAGAGAACCCACAGGAGAATTTTCTTTGGTCAAATTTGTCAGAAAACCACGTATTAAGGAAATCCTGCATCATGCGAAATTATCTTGTTTTTCCTAAACAACACATTGTAACTTGAAAAGCTTTGGTGTTGCGTGTATGTCTCAGCGTGTAGCCTCAAAAGAGAACACACAGGAGAGTTTTCTCTCAAAAGAATATGTAAGAATACAACGTTATAAGGAAATACAGTGTTGCAGAGTAAAGACAAATACGTTCATATTGGAAACCCTTAAACTTTATGAGATGAAAGAAAGCATCGTACAAAATGAGCTCGTATCTCCTAAACAACACGTTGTAACTCGAAAGGATTTGGTGTGGCGTGTACGTCTAAATGTGTAGCCTCAAAAGAGAACAGATAGGAGAATTACTTTCGTCAAAATTTTCAGAAAACCACGTTTTAAGGAAATCCCGCATCGTGCGAAATTATCTTGTTTTTCTTAAACAACACGTTGTAATTCGAAAAGCTTTTGTGTTGCGTGTATGTCTCAGCGTGTAGCCTCAAAAGAGAACACACAGGAGAGTTTTCTCTCGAAAGAATATGTAAGAATACCACGTTATAAGGAAATACAATTTTTCAGAATAAAGACAAATGAGTACACATTGGAAACACTTTACGAGAAGAAATTATGCATCATACAAAATTAGCTTGTATCTCCTAAACAACACGTTGTAACTCAAAAGGATTTGGTGTGTCGTATACGTCTAAACGTATAGCCTCAAAAGAGAACCCACAGGAGAATTTTCTTAAGTCAAAATTTGTCAAAAAACCACGTTTTAAGGAAATCCCGCATCCTGCGAAATTATCTTGTTTTTCCTAAACAACACGTTTTAACTCGAAAAGCTTTGGTGTTGCGTGTATGTCTAAGCATGTAGCCTCAAAAGAGAATGCACAGGAGAGTTTTCTCTCGAAAGAATATGTACGAATACCATGTTATAAGGAAATACAGTGTTGCAGAGTAAAGACAAATACGTACGTATTGGAAACCCTTAAACTTTATGGGATGAAATAAAGCATCGTACAAAATGAGCTCGTATCTCCTAAACAACATGTTGTAACTCGAAAAGATTTGGTGTGGCATGTACGTCTAAACGTGTAGCCTCAAAAGGGAACCCACAGGAGAATTTTCTTTCGTCAAAATTTGTCAGAACACCAAGTTTTGAGGAAATCCCGCATCGTGCGAAATTATCTTGTTTTTCATAAACAACACGTTGTAACTTGAAAAGCTTTGGTGTTGCCTGTATGTCTAAGTGTGTAGCCTCAAAAGGGAACGCACAGGATAGTTTTCTCTCGAAAGAATATGTAAGAATACCACGTTATAAGGAAATACAGTGTTGCAGAGTAAAGACAAATACGTACGTATTGGAAACACTTTACGAGAAGAAATAAAGCATCGTACAAAATTAGCCTGTATTTCCTAAACAACACGTGGCAACTCGAAAGGATTAGGTGTGGCATGCACGTCGAAACGTGAAGCCTCAAAAGAGAACCAACCGAATAATTTCCTTTCGTCAAAATTTGTCAGAAAACCATGTTTTAAAGAAATCCGGCATCGTGCGAAAGTATCTTGTTTTTTATAAACAACACGTTGTAACTCAAAAAGCTTTGGTGTTGCCTGTATGTCTAAGTGTTTAGCCTCAAAAGGGAATGCACAGGATAGTTTTCTCTCGAAAGAATATGTAAGAATGCCACGTTGTAAGGAAATACAGTGTTGCAGAGTAAAGACAAATAAGTACGTATTGGAAACACTTTACGAGAATTAACGCATTATAAAAAATTAGCTTGTATCTCCTAAACAACACGTTGTAACTCGAAAAGATTTGGTGTGACGTGTACGTCTAAATATGTAGCCTCAAAAGAGAACCCACAGGAGAATTTTCTTTCGTCAAAATTTTTCAGAAAACCAGGTTTTTAGGAAATCCCGCATCGTGCGAAATCATCTTCTTTTTCCTAAACAACACGTTGTAACTCGAAAAGCTTTGGTGTTGCGTGTTTGTCTAATCATGTAGCCTCAAAAGAGAATGCACAGGAGAGTTTTCCCTCGAAAGAATATGTAAGAATACCATGTTATAAGGAAATACAGTGTTGCAGAGTAAAGACAAATATGTACGTATTGGAAACACTTTACGAGAAGAAATAACGCATCGTACAATATTTGCTTGTGTCTCCTAAACAACACGTTGTAACTGAAAAATATTTGGTGTGGCTCGTACGTCTACACGTCTAGCCTCAAAAGAGAACCTACAGGAGAACTTTCTTTCGTCAAAATTTGTCAGAAAACCACGTTTTAAGGAAATCCCGCATCGTGCAAAATTATCTTGTTTTTCCTAAACAACACGTTGTAACTCGAAAAGCTTTGGTGTTGCGTGTATGTCTGAGCATGTAGCCTCTAAAGAGAATGCACAGGAGAGTTTTCTCTCGAAAGAACATGTAAGAATACAACGTTATAAGGAAATACAGTGTTGCAGAGTAAAGACAAATACATACGTATTGGAACCACTTTACAAAAAGAAATAACGCATCATACAAAATTAGCTTGTATCTCTTAAACAACACGTTGTAACTCGAAAGGATTTGGTGTGGTGTGCACGTCTAAACGTGTAGCCTCAAAAGAGAAGCCACAGGAGAATTTTCTTTCGTCAAAATTTTTCAGAAAACCACGTTTTAAGGAAATCCCGCATCGTGCAAAATTATCTTGTTTTCCATAAACAACACGTTGTAACTCGAAAAGCTTTGGTGTTGCCTGTATGTCTAAGTGTGTAGCCTCAAAAGGGAACGCACAGGATAGTTTTCTCTCGAAGGAATATGTAAGAATACCACGTTATAAGGAAATATAATGTTGCAGTGTAAAGACAAATATGTACTTATTGGAAACACTTTACGAGAAGAATTAACGCATAGTAAAAAATTAGCTTATATCTCCTAAACAACACGTTGTAATTCGAAAAGATTTGGTGTGGCTCGTACCTCTACACGTGTAGCCTCAAAAGAGAACCCACAGGAGAACTTTCTTTCGTCAAAATTTTTCAGAAAACCACGTTTTATGGAAATCTCGCATCGTGCTAAATTATCTTGTTCTTCCTAAACAACACATTGTAACTCGAAAAGCTTTGGCGATGCATGTTTGCTTAAGCGTGTCCCCTCAAAAGAGAACGCACAGGAGAGTTTTCCCTCGAAATAATATGTAAGATTACCATGTTATAAGGAAATACAGTGTTGCAGATTAAAGACAAATAAGTACGTATTGGAAACACTTTACGAGAAGAAATAATGCATCGTACAAAATTAGCTTGTATCTCCTAAACAACACGTGGTAACTTGAAAGGATTTGGTGTGGCGTGTACGTCTAAACGTGTAGCCTCAAAAGAGAACCCACAGGAGAATTTTCTTTATTCAAAATTTTTCAGAAAACCACGTTTTAAGGAAATCCCGCATCGTGCGAAATCATCTTCTTTTTCCTAAACAACATGTTGTAACTCGAAAAGCTATGGTGTTGCGTGTATGTGTAAGCGTGGAGCCTCAAAAGAGAAGGCACTGGAGAGTTTTCTCTCCAAAGAATATGTAAGAATACCACGTTATAAGGAAATACAATTTTGCAGAGTAAAGACAAATAAGTACATATTGGAAAAAAATTTACGAGAAGAAATAACGCATCTTATAAAATTAGCTTGTATCTCCTAAACAACAGGTTGTAACTCGAAAGGATTTGGTGTGACGTGTACGTCTAAAAGTGTAGCCTCAAACGAGAACCCACAGGAGAATTTTCTTTCATAAAAATTTGTCAGAAACCACGTTTTAAGGAAATCTCGCATCGTGGGAAATTATCTTGTTTTTCCTAAACAACACGTTGTAACTCGAAAAGCTTTGGTGTTGCGTGTATTTCTAAGCGTGTAGCCTCAAAAGAGAACGCACAGGAGAGGTTTCTCTCGAAAGAATATGTAAGAATACCACGTTATAAGGAAATAAAGTGTTGCAGAGTAAAGACAACTACATACATATTGGAAACACTTTAAGAGAAGAAATAACACATCGTACAAAATTAGCTTGTATCTCCTAAACAACACGTTTTAACTCGAAAAGATTTGGTGTGGCTCGTACCTCTACACGTGTAGCCTCAAAAGAGAACCCACAGGATAACTTTCTTTCGTCAAAATTTTTCAGACAACCACGTTTTATGGAAATCTCGCATTGTGCGAAATTATCTTGTTTTTCCTAAACGACACATTGTAACTCGAAAAGCTTTGGCGTTGCGTGTATGTCTAAGCGTGTAGCCTCTAAAGAGAACACACAGGAGAGTTTTCTCTCGAAAGAATATGTAAGAATACAACGTTATAAGGAAATACAGTGTTGTAGAGAAAAGACAAATAAGTACGTATTGGAAAACTTTACGAGCAGAAGTAATGCATCTTACAAAATTAGCTTGTATCTCCGAAACAACACGTGGTAACTCGAAAAGATTTGGTGTGCCGTGTACGTCTAAACGTGTAGCCTCAAAAGAGAACCCACAGGAGAATTTTCTTTCGTCAAAATTTATCAGAAAACCACGTTTTAAGGAAATCCCGCATCGTGCGAAATTATCTTGTTTTTCCTAAACAACACGTTGTAACTAGAAAAGCTTTGGTGTTGCGTGTATGTCTAAGCGTGCAGCCTCAAAAGAGAATGCACAGGAGAGTTTTCTCTCGAAAGAATATGTAAGAATACCATGTTATAAGGAAACATATTGCTGCAGAGTAAAGACATACGTACTTATTGGAAACACATTATGAGAAGAAATAACGCATGGTACAAAATTAGCTTGTATCTCCAAAACAACACGTGGTAACTCAAAAAGATTTGGTGTGGCGTGTACGTCTGAACGTGTAGCCTCAAAAGAGAACCCACAGGAGAATTTTCTTACGTCAAAATTTGTCAGAAAACCACGTTTTAAGGAAATCCCACATCGGGCGAAATTATCTTGTTTTTCCTAATCAACACGTTGTAACTCGAAAAGTTTTGGTGTTGCGTGTATGTCTAAGCATGTAGCCTCCAAAGAGAACGCACAGGATAGTTTTCTCTCAAAAGAATATGTAAGAATACCACGTGATAAGGAAATACAGTGTTGCAGAGTAAAGACAAATACGTACTTATTGGAAACACTTTACGAGAAGAAATAACGCATCATGCAAAATTAGCTTGTATCTCCTAAACAACACGCTGTAACTCGAAAAGATTTGGTGTGGCGTGTACGTCTAAACGTGTAGCCTCAATGAGAACCCACAGGAGAATTTTCTTTCGTCAAAATTTGTCAAAAACCACGTTTTAAGGAAATCCCGCATCGTGCGTAATTATCTTGTTTTTCCTAAACAACATGTTGTAACTCGAAAATCTTTGGTGTTGCGTGTATGTCTAAGCGTGTAGCCTTAAAAGAGAACGCACAGGAGAGTTTTTTCCCGAAAGAATATGTAGGAATACCACGTTATAAGGAAATACAGTGTTGCAGAGTAAAGACAAATACATACTTTTTGGAAACACTTAAACTTTACGAGTAGAAATAACACATAGTACAAAATTAGCTTGTATCTCCTAAACAACACGTTATAACTCGAAAGGATTTGGTGTGGCTTGTACATCTAAACGTGTACCCTCAAAAGAGAACCCACAGGACAATATTCTTTCGTCAAAATTTGTCAGATAACCACGTTTTAAGGAAATCCCGCATCATGCGTAATTATCTTGTTTTTCCTAAACAACACGTTGTAACTCGAAAAGCTTTGGTTTTGCGTGTATGTCTAAGCATGTAGCCTCCAAAGAGAACGCACAGGAGAGTTTTCTCTCGAAAGAATATGTAAGAATACCACGTTATAAAGAAATACAGTGTTGCAGAGTAAAGGCAACTACATACATATTGGAGACACTTAAACTTTACGAAAACTGGAATACCCAAAACATAATCCACACATCAAATGAGGTAGAAGAAGAAAGGAGGAGTGGCCCCTGGTTCTGGAAAGACTCAGTGAAACAGTATTCAGCAAAACCAGAACGGGGAAGTGGGAAGGGGTGGGTGGGAGGACAGGGGAAGAGAAGGGGGCTTGCGGGACTTTCGGGGAGTGGGGGGGCTAGAAAAGGGGAAATCATTTGAAATGTAAATAAATTATATCGAATAATAAAAAAAAAAAAAAAAAAAAAAAAGGAAAAAAAAAAAAAAAAAAAAAAAAAAAAGAAATAACGCATCGTAGAAATATTAGCTTGTATCTCCTAAACAACACGTTGAAATTCAAGAAGATTTGGTGTGGCGTGTACAACTAAACGTGTAGCCGCAAAAGAGAACCCACAGGAGAATTTTCTTTGGTCAAAATTTGTCAGAAAACCACGTTTTAAGGAAATCCCGCATCGTGGTAAATTATCTTGTTCTTCCTAAACAACACGTTGTAACTCGAAAAGCGTTGGTGTTGCGTATATCTCTAAGCGTGTAGCCTCAAATGAGAACGCACAGGAGAGTTTTCTCTTGAAAGAATATGTAAGAATAGCACGTTATAAGGAAATACAGTGTTGCAGAATAAAGACATATACTAACTTATTGGAAAAACTTTAGGAGAAGAAATAACGCATCGTACAAAATTAGCTTGTATCTCCTAAACAACACGTTGTAACTTAAAAAGATTTGGTGTGGCCTGTACGTCTAAACGTGTAGCCTCAAAAGAGAACCCATAGAGGAATTTTCCTTAATCAAAATTTGTCAGGAAACCACTTATTAAGGAAATCCCGCATCGTGCGTAATTATCTTGTTTTTCCTAAACAACGCGTTGTAACTCGAAAAGCTTTGGTGTTGCGTGTCCGTCTAAGTGCGTAGCCTCAAAGGGGAACGCACAGGAGAGTTTTCTCTTGAAAGAATATGTAAGAATACCACGTTATAAGGAAATACAGTGTTGCAGAGTATAGACAAATACGTACTTATTGGAAACACTTTAGGAGAAGAAATAAAGCATCATGCAAAATTAGCTTGTATCTCCTAAACAACATGTTGTAACTGGAAAAGATTTGGTGTGGTGTGTACGTCTAAACGTGTAGCCTCAAAAGAGAACCCACAGGAGAGTTTTCTTTGGTCATAATTTGTCAAAAACCACGTTTTACGGAAATCCCGCATCGTGCGAAAATATCTTGTTTTTCCTAAACAACACGTTGTAACTCGAAAAGCTTTGGTGTTGCATGTATTTCTAATCGTGTAGCCTCAAAAGAGAATGCACAGGAGAGTTTTCTCCCAAAAGAATATGTAGGAATACCACGTTATAAGGAAATACAGTGTTGCAGAGTAAAGACAAATACATACTTATTGGAAACACTTAAACTTTACGAGAAGAAATAACACATAGTACAAAATTAGCTTGTATCTCCTAAACAACACGTTATAACTCGAAAGGATTTGGTGTGGCGTGTACGTCTAAACGTGTACCCTCAAAAGAGAACCCACAGGAGAATTTTATCCTGTGCGTTCTCTTTTGAGGTCACACCCTTAGACATACACGCAACACCAATGCTTTTCGAGTTACAACGTGTTGTTTAGGAAAAACAAGATAATTTCGCACGATGCGAGATTCCCTTAAAACCTGGTTTCTGACAAATTTTGATGAAAGAAAATTCTCTTGTGGGTTCTCTGTTGAGCCTACACATTTAGACGTACATGTCACAGCAAATCTTTTCGAGTTACAACGTGTTGTTTAGGAGATACAATCTAATATTTTACGATGTGTTATTTCTTCTTGTAAAGTGTTTCCAATATGTACCTATTTGTCTTTACTCTGCAAAATTGTATTTCCTTATAACGTGGTATTCTTACATAATCTTTCAAGAGAAAACTCTCCTGTGCCTTCTCTTTTGAGGCTACACACTTACACATACACGCAACACCAAAGCTTTTCGAGTTATGACATGTTGTTTAGGAAAAAGAAGATGATTTCGCACGATGCGGGATTTCCTTGAAACTTGGTTTTCTGAAAATTTTTGACGAAAGAAAATTCTCCTGTGGGGGCTCTTTTGAGGCTACATGTTTAGACGAACATGCCACACCAAATCTTTTCGAGTTACAACGTGTTGTTTCGGAGATACAAGCTAATTTTGTAGGATGCGTTACTTATTCTCGTAAAGTGTTTCTAATACGTACGTATTTGTCTTTACTCTGCAACACTGTATTGCCTTATAACGTTGTATTCTTACATATTCTTTCCAGAGAAAACTGTCTCGTGCTTTCCCTTTTGCAGCTACACACTTAGACAAACAGGCAACACCAAAGATTTTCGAGTTACAACGTGTTGTTTATGAAAAACAAGATAATTTCGCGCGATGCGGGATTTCCTTAAAATGTAGTTTTCTGAAAAATTTTGACCAAAGAAAATTCTTCAGTGGGTTTTCTTTTGAGGCTACATGTTTAGACGTACACGCCACACCAAATACTTTCGAGTTACCACGTGTTATTTAGGAGATACAAGCTAATTTTGTATGATGCATTATTTCTTCTCGTAAAGTGTTTCCAATATGTACGTATTTGTCTTTACTGTGAAACACTTTATTTCCTTATAACGTTGTATTCTTACATATTCTTTCTAGAAAGAACTCTACTGTGTGTTCTCTTTAGAGGCTACACGCTTAGACATACACGCAACGCCAAAGCTTTTCGAGTTACAATGTGTTGTTTAGGAAAAACAAGATAATTTCGCACGATGCGAGATTTCCATAAAACGTGGTTGTCTGAAAAATGTTGACGAAAGAAAGTTCTCCTGTGGGTTCTCTTTTGAGGCTACACATGTAGCGGTACGAGCCACACCAAATCTTTTCGAGTTACAATGTGTTGTTTAGGAGATACAAGCTAATTTTGTACGATGCATTATTTCTTCTCTTAAAGTGTTTCCAATAGTATTTGTCTTTACTCTGCAACACTGTATTTCCTTATAACGTGGTATTCTTACATATTCTTTCGAGAGAAAACTCTCCTTTGCGTTCTCTTTTGAGGCTACACGCTTAGACATACATGCAACACCAAAGCTTTTCGAGTTACAACGTGTTGTTTAGGAAAAACAAGATAATTTCCCACGATGCGAGATTTCCTTAAAACGTGGTTTCTGACAAATTTTGATGAAAGAAAATTCTCCTGTGGGTTCTCTTTTGAGGGTACACTTTTAGACGTACACGTCACACCAAATCTTTTCGAGTTACAACGTGTTGTTTAGGAGATACAAGCTAATTTTGTACGATGCGCTATTTCTTCTTGTAAAGTGTTTCCAATATGTACTTATTTGTCTTTACTCTGCAAAATTGTATTTCCGTATAACGTGGTATTCTTACATATTCTTTCGAGAGAAAACTCTCCTGTGCCTTTTCTTTTGAGTCTCCACGCTTACACATACACGCAACACCAATGCTTTTCAAGTTACAACATGTTGTTTAGGAAAAAGAAGATAATTTCACACGATGCGGGATTTCCTTAAAACGTGGTTTTTTGAAAAAATTTGAAGAAAGAAAATTCTCCTGTAGGTTCTCTTTTGAGGCTACACGTTTAGACGTACATGCCACACCAAATCTTTTCGAGTTACAACGTGTTGTTTAGGAGATACAAGCTAATTTTTTACGATGCGTTAATTCTTCTCGTAAAGTGTTTCCAATACATACGTATTTGTCTTTACTCTGCAACATTGTATTTCCTTATAACGTGGTATTCTTACCTATTCTTTCAAGAGAAAACTATCCTGTGCATTCTCTTTTGAGGTTACACACTTAGACACACACGCAACACCAAAGCTTTTTGAGTTATAATGTGTTATTTAGGAAAAACAAGATAATTTCGCACGATGCGAGATTTCCTTAAAACGTGGTTTCTGACAAATTTTGATGAAAGAAAATTCTCTTGTGGGTTCCCTTTTGAGGCTACACGCTTAGACGTACACGTCACACCAAATCTTTTCGAGTTACAACGTGTTGTTTAGGAGATACAAGCTACTTTTTTACGATGCGTTATTTCTTCTTGTAAAGTGATGTACATATTTGTCTTTATTCTGCAAAATTGTATTTCCTTATAACGTGGTATTCTTATATAATCTTTCGAGAGAAAACTCTCCTGTGCCTTCTCTTTTGAGGCTCCATGGTTACACATACACGCAACACCAAAGCTTTTCGAGTTACAACATGTTGTTTAGGAAAAAGAAGATGATTTTGCACGATGCAGGATTTCCTTAAAACGTGGTTTTCTGATAAATTTTGACGAAAGAAAATTCTCCTGTGGGTTCTCTTTTGAGGCTACACGTTTAGACGTACACGGCACACCAAATCTTTTCGAGTTACCACGTGTTGTTTCGGAGATACAAGCTAATTTTGTAAGATGCGTTACTTCTGCTCGTAAAGTTTTCCAATACGTACTTATTTGTCTTTTCTCTACAACACTGTATTTCCTTATAACATTGTATTCTTACATATTCTTTCGAGAGAAAACTCTCCTGTGCATTCTCTTTAGAGGCTACACGCTTAGACATACACGCAACGCCAAAGCTTTTCGAGTTACAATGTGTCGTTTAGGAAAAACAAGATAATTTCGCACAATGCGAGATTTCCATAAAACGTGGTTGTCTGAAAAATTTTGACGAAAGAAAGTTATCCTGTGGGTTCTCTTTTGAGGCTACACGTGTAGAGGTACGAGCCACACCAAATCTTTTCGAGTTAAAACGTGTTGTTTAGGAGATACAAGCTAATTTTGTACGATGTGTTATTTCTTCTCTTAAAGTGTTTCCAATATGTATGTAGTTGTCTTTACTCTGCAACACTTTATTTCCTTATAACGTGGTATTCTTACATATATTTTCGAGAGAAACCTCTCCTGTGCGTTCTCTTTTGAGGCTACACGCTTAGAAATACACGCAACACCAAAGCTTTTCGAGTTACAACGTGTTGTTTAGGAAAAACAAGATAATTTCCCACGATGCGAGATTTCCTTAAAACGTGGTTTCTGACAAATTTTTATGAAAGAAAATTCTCCTGTGGGTTCTCGTTTGAGGCTACACTTTTAGACGTACACGTCACACCAAATCCTTTCGTGTTACAACCTGTTGTTTAGGAGATACAAGCTAATTTTATAAGATGTGTTATTTCTTCTCGTAAATTTTTTTCCAATATGTACTTATTTGTCTTTACTCTGCAAAATTGTATTTCCTTATAACGTGGTATTCTTACATATTCTTTGGAGAGAAAACTCTCCAGTGCCTTCTCTTTTGAGGCTCCACGCTTACACATACACGCAACACCATAGCTTTTCGAGTTACAACATGTTGTTTAGGAAAAAGAAGATGATTTCGCACGATGCGGGATTTCCTTAAAACGTGGTTTTCTGAAAAATTTTGAATAAAGAAAATTCTCCTGTGGGTTCTCTTTTGAGGCTACACGTTTAGACGTACACGCCACACCAAATCCTTTCAAGTTACCACGTGTTGTTTAGGAGATACAAGCTAATTTTGTACGATGCATTATTTCTTCTCGTAAAGTGTTTCCAATATGTACTTATTTGTCTTTAATCTGCAACACTGTATTTCCTTATAACATGGTAATCTTACATATTATTTCGAGGGAAAACTCTCCTGTGCGTTCTCTTTTGAGGGGACACGCTTAAGCAAACATGCATCGCCAAAGCTTTTCGAGTTACAATGTGTTGTTTAGGAAAAACAAGATAATTTAGCACGATGCGAGATTTCCATAAAACGTGGTTTTCTGAAAAATTTTGACGAAAGAAAGTTCTCCTGTGGGTTCTCTTTTGAGGCTACACGTGTAGAGGTACGAGCCACACCAAATCTTTTCGAATTACAACGTGTTGTTTAGGAGATATAAGCTAATTTTTTACTATGCGTTAATTCTTCTCGTAAAGTGTTTCCAATAAGTACATATTTGTCATTACACTGCAACATTATATTTCCTTATAACGTGGTATTCTTACATATTCCTTCGATAGAAAACTATCCTGTGCGTTCTCTTTTGAGGCTACACACTTAGACATACAGGCAACACCAAAGCTTTTCGAGTTACAACGTGTTGTTTATGGAAAACAAGATAATTTTGCACGATGCGGGATTTCCTTAAAACGTGGTTTTCTGACAAATTTTGACGAAAGAAAATTCTCCTGTGGCTTCTCTTTTGAGGCTACACGTTTAGACATGCACACCACACCAAATCCTTTCGAGTTACAACGTGTTGTTTAAGAGATACAAGCTAATTTTGTATGATACGTTATTTCTTTTCGTAAAGTGGTTCCAATACGTATGTATTTGTCTTTACTCTGCAACACTGTATTTCCTTATAACGTTGTATTCTTACATGTTCTTTCGAGAGAAAACTCTCCTGTGCATTCTCTTTAGAGGCTACATGCTCAGACATACACGCAACACCAAAGCTTTTCGAGTTACAACGTGTTGTTTAGGAAAAACAAGATAATTTTGCACGATCCGAGATTTCCTTAAAACGTGGTTTTCTGACAAATTTTGACGAACGAAAGTTCTCCTGTAGGTTCTCTTTTGAGGCTAGACGTGTAGACGTACGAGCCACACCAAATATTTTTCAGTTACAACGTGTTGTTTAGGAGACACAAGCAAATATTGTACGATGCGTTATTTCTTCTCGTAAAGTGTTTCCAATACGTACATATTTGTCTTTACTCTGCAACACTGTATTTCCTTATAACGTGGTATTCTTACATATTCTTTCGAGAGAAAACTATCCTGTGCGTTCCCTTTTGAGGCTGCACACTTAGACATACAGGCAACACCAAAGCTTTTTGAGTTACAACGTGTTGTTTATAAAAAACAAGATACTTTCGCACGATGCCGGATTTCCTTAAAACATGGTTTTCTGACAAATTTTGAGGAAAGGAAATTATTCGGTTGGTTCTCTTTTGAGGCTTCACGTTTCGATGTGCATGTCACACCTAATCCTTTCGAGTTGCCACGTGTTGTTTAGGAAATACAGGCTAATTTTGTACGATGCTTTATTTCTTCTCGTAAAGTGTTTCCAATACGTACGTATTTGTCTTTACTCTGCAACACTGTATTTCCTTATAACGTGGTATTCTTACATATTCTTTCGAGAGAAAACTATCCTGTGCGTTCCCTTTTGAGGCTACACACTTAGACATACAGGCAACACCAAAGCTTTTCAAGTTACAACGTGTTGTTTATGAAAAACAAGATAATTTCGCACGATGCGGGATTTCCTCAAAACTTGGTGTTCTGACAAATTTTGACGAAAGAAAATTCTCCTGTGGGTTCCCTTTTGAGGCTACACGTTTAGACGTACATGCCACACCAAATCTTTTCGAGTTACAACATGTTGTTTAGGAGATACGAGCTCATTTTGTACGATGCTTTATTTCATCCCATAAAGTTTAAGGGTTTCCAATACGTACGTATTTGTCTTTACTCTGCAACACTGTATTTCCTTATAACATGGTATTCGTACATATTCTTTCGAGAGAAAACTCTCCTGTGCATTCTCTTTTGAGGCTACATGCTTAGACACACACGCAACACCAAAGCTTTTCGAGTTAAAACGTGTTGTTTAGGAAAAACAAGATAATTTCGCAGAATGCGGGATTTCCTTAAAACGTGGTTTTTTGACAAATTTTGACTTAAGAAAATTCTCCTGTGGGTTCTCTTTTGAGGCTATACGTTTAGACGTATACGACACACCAAATCCTTTTGAGTTACAACGTGTTGTTTAGGAGATACAAGCTAATTTTGTATGATGCATTATTTCTTCTCGTAAAGTGTTTCCAATGTGTACTCATTTGTCTTTATTCTGAAAAATTGTATTTCCTTATAACGTGGTATTCTTACATATTCTTTCGAGAGAAAACTCTCCTGTGTGTTCTCTTTTGAGGCTACACGCTGAGACATACACGCAACACAAAAGCTTTTCGAATTACAACGTGTTGTTTAAGAAAAACAAGATAATTTCGCACGATGCGGGATTTCCTTAAAACGTGGTTTTCTGAAAATTTTGACGAAAGTAATTCTCCTATCTGTTCTCTTTTGAGGCTACACATTTAGACGTACACGCCACACCAAATCTTTTCGAGTTACAACGTGTTGTTTAGGAGATACGAGCTCATTTTGTACGATGCTTTATTTCATCTCGTAAAGTTTAAGGGTTTCCAATATGTACGTATTTGTCTTTACTCTGCAACACTGTATTTCCTTATAACGTGGTATTCTTACATATTCTTTTGAGAGAAAACTCTCCTGTGTATTCTCTTTTGAGGCTACACGCTGAGACATACACGCAACAGCAAAGCTTTTCGAGTTACAACGTGTTGTTTAGGAAAAACAAGATAATTTCGCATGATGCAGGATTTCCTTAATACGTGGTTTTCTGACAATTTTGACCAAAGAAAATTCTCCTGTGGGTTCTCTTTTTGAGGCTACACGTTTAGACGTACACGCCACACCAAATCTTTCGAGTTACAACGTGTATTTTAGGAGATACAGCTAATTTTGTATGATGCGTTATTTCTTCTCGTAAAGTGTTTCCAATACGTATGTATTTGTCTTTATTCTGCAACACTGTATTTCCTTATAACCTGGTACTCTTACATATTCTTTCGAGTGAAAACTCTCCTGTGCGTTCTCTTTCGAGGCTACACGCTTAGACAAACACGCAACACCAAAGCATTTCGAGTTACAACGTGTTGTTTAGGAAAAACAAGATAATTTCGCAGGATGCGGGATTTCATTAAAACGTGGTTTTCTGACAAATTTTGACGAAAGAAAATTCTCCAGTGGGTTCTCTTTTGAGGCTAAACTTTTACACGTACACGCCAAACCAAATATCTTCGAGTTTCCACTTGTTGTTTAGGAGATACAAGCTAATATTGTATGATGCTTAATTTCTTCTCGTAAAGTGTTTCCAATATGTACGTATTTGTCCTTACTCTGCAACACTGTATTTCCTTATAACGTTGAATTCTTACATGTTCTATCGAGAGAAAACTCTCCTGTGCATTCTCTTTTGAGGCTACACGCTTAGACAAACACGCAACACCAAAGCTTTTCGAGTTACCACGTGTTGTTTAGGAAAAACAAGATAATTTCTCAAGATGTGGTATTTCCTTAAAACGTGCTTTTCTGACAAATTTTTGACGAAAGAAAATTCTCCTTTTTGTTCTTCTTTGAGGCTACACATTTAGATATACACGTCAAACCAAATCTTTTCGAGTTACCACGTGTTGTTTAGGAGATATAAGCTAATTTTGTTCGATGCGTTATTTCTTCTCGTAAAGTGTTCCCAATATATACTTATTTGTATTTACTCTGCAAAATTGTATTTCCTAATAACGTGGTATTCTTACATATTCTTTCAAGAGAAAACTCTCCTGTGCCTTCTCTTTTGAGGCTCCAGGCTTACACATACACGCAACACTAAAGCTTTTCGAGTCACAACATGTTGTTTAGGAAAAAGAAGATGATTTCGCACGATGCGGGATTTCCTTAAGACGTGGTTTTCTGAAAAATTTTGAGGAAAGAAAATTCTCCTGTGGGTTCTCTTTTGAGGCTACACATTTAGTCGTACACGCCACACCAAATGTTTTCGAGTTACAACATGCTTTTTAGGAGATACAAGCTAATTTTGTACGATGCGTTAATTCTTCTTGTAAGGTGTTTCCAATACGTAAGTATTTGTCTTTACTCTGAAACACTGTATTTCCTTATAACGTGGTATTCTTATATATTCTTTCGAGAGAAAACTATCCTGTGCGTTCCCTTTTGAGGCTACACACGGAGACATACACGCAACACCAAAGTTTTTCAAGTTACAACATGTTGTTTATGAATAAAAAGATAATTTCGCACGATGCGGGATTTCCTTAAAACGTGGTTTTCTGACAAATTTTGACAAAAGCAAATTCTCCTGTGGGTTATCTTTTGAGGCTACACGTTTAGACGTACACGTCACATCAAATCTTTTCGAGTTACCACGTGTTGTTTAGGAGATACAAGCTTATTTTGTACGATGCGTTATTTTTTCTTGTAAAGTGTTTCCAATATGTACTTATTTGCCTTTACTCTGCAAAATTGTATTTCTTTATAACGTGGTATTCTTACATTTTCTTTCGAGAGAAAACTCTCCTGTGCCTTCTCTTTTGAGGCTCCACGCTTAGACATACGCGCAACACCAAAGCTTTTCGAGTTACAACATGTTGTTTAGGAAAAAGAAGATGATTTTGCACGATGCGGGATTTCCTTAAAACGTGGTTTTCTGAAAAATTTTAACGAAAGAAAATTCTCCTGTGGGTTCTCTTTTAAAGCTACACGTTTAGACGTACATGCCACACCAAATCTTTTTGAGTTACAACATGTTGTTTAGGAGATACAAGCTAATTTTGTACTATGCGTTAATTCTTTACGTAAAGTGTTTCGAATACATACGTGTTTGTCTTTACTCTGCAACACTGTATTTCTTTATAACGTGGTATTCTTACATATTCTTTCGAGAGAAAACTCTCCTGTGCATTCTCTTTTGAGGCTACATGCTTAGACATACACGCAACTCCAGAGCTTTTCGAGTTACAACTTGTTGTTTAGAAAAAACAAGATAATTTCGCACGATGCTAGTTTTCCTTAAAACGTGGTTTCTGACAAATTTTGATGAAAGAAAATTCACCTGTGGGTTCTCTTTTGAGGCTACACCTTTAGACGTACACACCACACCAAATCTTTTTGAGTTACACCGTGCTGTTTAGAAGATACAAGCAAATTTTTTTTACGATGCGTTATTTCTTCTCGTAAAGTTTAAGTTTTTCCAATACATACGTTTTTGTCTTTACTCTGCAACTCTGTATTTCCTTATAACGTGGTATTCTTACATATTCTTTCGAGAGAAAACTCTCCTGTGCGTTCTCTTTTGAGGCTACACGCTTAGACAAAAACGCAACACCACAGCTTTTCGAGTTACAACGTGTTCTTTAGGAAAAACAAGATAATAACGCACGATGCAGTATTTCCTTAAAACGTGGTTTCTGACAAATATTGACAAAAGAAAATACTCCTGAGGGTTCTCTTTTGAGGCTACACGTTTAGACGTACATGCCACACCAAATCTTTTCGAGTTACAACGTGTTGTTTAGGAGATACAAGCTAATTTTTTAAGATGCGTTATTTCTCCTCGTAAAGTTTAAGTGTTTCCAATACATATGAATTTGCCTTTACTCTGCAACACTGTTTTCCTTATAACGTGGTATTCTTGCATATTCTTTCGAGAGAAAACTCTCCTGTGCGTTCTCTTTTGAGGCTAAACGCTTAGACATACACGCAACACCAAAGCTTTTCGAGTTACAACGTTTTTTTTAGGAAGAACAAGATAATTTCTCACGATGCGGGATTTCCTTAAAACGTGGTTTTCTGACAAATTTTGACGAAAGAAATTTGTCCTGTGGTTCTCTTTGAGGCTACACGTTTAGATGTACACGCCACACCAAATCCTTTCGAGTTACAACGTGTTGTTTAGGAGATACAAGCTAATTTTTTACGATGCTTTATTTCATCTCGTAAAGTTTAAGGGTTTCCAATATGAAAGCATTTGCCATTATTCTGCAACAGTGTACTTCCTTATAACGTGGTATTCTTACATATTCTTTCGAGAGAAAACTCTCCTGTGTGTTCTCTTTTGAGAACACGCTTAGACATACACGCAACACCAAAGCTTTTCGAGTTACAACGCGTTGTTTAGGAAAAACAAGATAATTTCGCACGATGCGGGATTTCCTTAATATGTGGTTTTCTGACAAATTTTGACCAAAGAAAATTCTCCTGTGGGTTCTCTTTTGAAGCTACACGTTTAGACCTACAGGTCACACCAAATCTTTTCGAATTACAACGTGTTGTTTAGGAGATACAAGCTAATTTTTTATGATGCGTTATTTCTTCTCATAAAGTGTTTCCAATAAGTACGTATTTGTCTTTACTCTGCAACACTGTATTTCCTTATAACGTGGTATTCTTACATATTCTTTTTAGAGAAAACTCTCCTGTGCGCTCTCTTTTGAGTCTACACGCTTAGACATACACGCAACACCAAACCTTTTCGAGTTACAACGCATTGTTTAGGAAAAACAAGATAATTTTTCACGATAAGGGATTTCCTTAAAACGTGGTTTTCTTACATATTTTGACGATAAAAAATTCTCCTGTCGGTTCTCTTTTGAGGCTACACGTTTAGACGTACACGTCACACCAAATATTTTCGAGTTACAACGTGTTGTTTAGGAGATACAAGCTAATTTTGTACGATTTTTTATTTCTTCTCTTAAAGTTTTACAATATGTACGTATTTGTCTTTAATCTGCAACACTGTATTTCCTTATAACGTGGTATTCTTACATATTCTTTCGAGAGAAAACTCTCCTTGCATTCCCTTTAGAGGCTACACACTTAGACATACACGCAACCCCAAAGCTTTTCGAGTTACAACGTGTTGTTTAGGAAAAACAAGATAATTTCGCACGATGCGGGATTTCCTTAAAACGTGGTTTTCTGACAAATTTTGACGAAAGAAAACTCTCCTGTGGGTTCTCTTTTGAGGATACACGTTTAGACGTACACGCCACAACAAATCTTTTCGAGTCACAACATGTTGTTTAGGACATACAAGCTAATTTTGCAAGATGCGTTATTTCTCTCATAAAGTGTTTCCAGTATGTACGTATTTGTCTTTACTCTGCCACACTGTATTTCCTTATAACGTGGTATTCTTACATATTCTTTCGAGAGAAAACTCTCCTATGCGTTCTCTTTTGGGGCTACATGCTTAGACATACACCCAACACCAAAGCTTTTCGAGTTAAAACGTGTTGTTTAGGAAGAACAAGATAATTTCTCACGATGCGCGATTTCCTTAAAACGTGGTTTTCTGAAAAATTTTGACGAAAGAAAATTGTCCTGTGGGTTCTCTTTTGAGGCTACAGGTTTAGACGTACATGCCACACCAAATCTTTTCGAGTTACAATGTGTTGTTTAGGAGATACAAGCTAATTTTGTACGATGCTTTATTTCATCTCATAAAGTTTAAGGGTTTCCAATACATACGTGTTTGTCTTTACTCTGCAACACTGTATTTCCTTATAACGTGGTATTCTTTCATATTCTTTCGAGAGAAAACTCTCCTGTGCGTTCTCTTTTGAGGCTACACGCTTAGACATACACGCAATAGCAAAGCTTTTCGAGTTACAACATGTTGTTTAGGAAGAACAAGATAATTTCCCACGATGCGGGATTTCCTTAAAACGTGGTGTTCTGACAAATTTTTATGAAAGAAAATTCTCCTGTGGGTTCTCTTTTGAGGCTACACCTTTAGACGTACACACCACACCAAATCTTTTTGAGTTACACCGTGCTGTTTAGGAGATCCAAGCTAATTTTTTTTACGATGCATTATTTCTTCCCGTAAAGTTTAAGTGTTTCCAATACATACGTTTTTGTCTTTACACTGCAACTCTGTTTTTCCTTATAACGTGGTATTCTTACATACTCTTTCGAGAGAAAACTCTCCTGTGCGTTCTCTTTTGAGGCTACACGCTTAGAAATACAGGCAACACCACAGCTTTTCGAGTTACAATGTGTTGTTTAGGAAAAACAAGATAATTTAGCACGATGCGGGATTTCCTTAAAACGTGGTTTTCTGACAAATTTTGACGAAAGAAAATACTCCTGTGGGTTCTCTTTTGAGGCTACACGTTTAGCCGTACACGCCACACCAAATCTTTTCGAGTTACAACCTGTTGTTTAGGAGATACAAGCTAATTTTTTTACGATGCGTTATTTCTTCTCGTAAAGTGTTTCCAATAAGTACGTATTTGTCTTTACTCTGCAACACTGTGTTTCCTTATAACGTGGTATTCTTACATATTCTTTCGAGAGAAAACTCTCCTGTGCGTTCTCTTTTGAGGCTACATGCTTAGACATACACGCAACACCAAAGCTTTTCGAGTTACAACGTGTTTTTTAGGAAGAACAAGATAATTTCTCACGATGCGGGATTTCCTTAAAACGTGGTTTTCTGACAAATTTTGACGAAAGAAATTTGTCCTGTGGTTCTCTTTGAGGCTACACGTTTAGATGAACATGCCACACCAAATCTTTTCGAGTTACAACGTGTTGTTTAGGAGGTACAAGCTAATTTTGTACGATGCTTTATTTCATCTCGTAAAGTTTAAGGGTTTCCAATACGAAAGTATTTGTCATTATTCTGCAACAGTGTACTTCCTTATAATGTGGTATTCTTACATATTCTTTCGAGAGAAAACTCTCCTGTGTGTTCTCTTTTGAGGCTACACGCTTAGACATACACGCAACACCAAAGCTTTTCGAGTTACAACGCGTTTTTTAGGAAGAACAAGATAATTTCTCACGATGCGGGATTTCCTTAAAACGTGGTTTTCTGACAAATTTTGACGAAAGAAATTTGTCCTGTGGTTCTCTTTGAGGCTACACGTTTAGATGAACATGCCACACCAAATCTTTTCGAGTTACAACGTGTTGTTTAGGAGGTACAAGCTAATTTTGTACGATGCTTTATTTCATCTCGTAAAGTTTAAGGGTTTCCAATACGAAAGTATTTGTCATTATTCTGCAACAGTGTACTTCCTTATAATGTGGTATTCTTACATATTCTTTCGAGAGAAAACTCTCCTGTGTGTTCTCTTTTGAGGCTACACGCTTAGACATACACGCAACACCAAAGCTTTTCGAGTTACAACGCGTTGTTTAGGAAAAACAAGATAATTTCGCACGATGCGGGATTTCCTTAATACGTGGTTGTCTGACAAATTTTGACCAAAGAAAATTCTCCTGTGTGTTCTCTTTTGAGGCTACACGTTTAGACGTACAGGTCACACCAAATCTTTTCGAGTTACAACGTGTTGTTTAGGAGATACAAGCTAATTTTTTACGATGCGTTATTTCTTCTCATAAAGTGTTTCCAATAAGTACGTATTTGTCTTTACTCTGCAACACTGTATTTCCTTATAAGGTGGTATTCTTACATATTCTTTTTAGAGAAAACTCTCCTGTGTGCTCTCTTTTGAGTCTACACGCTTAGACATACACGCAACTCCAAAGCTTTTCGAGTTACAACGCATTGTTTAGGAAAAACAAGATAATTTTTCACGATAAGGGATTTCCTTAAAACGTGGTTTTCTTACATATTTTGACGATAAAAAATTCTCCTGTCGGTTCTCTTTTGAGGCTACACATTTAGACGTACACGTCACACCAATATTTTCGAGTTACAACGTGTTGTTTAGGAGATACAAGCTAATTTTGTATGATTTTTTATTTCTTCTCTTAAAGTTTTACAATATGTACGTATTTGTCTTTACTCTTCAACACTGTATTTCCTTATAACGTGGTATTCTTACATATTCTTTCGAGAGAAAACTCTCCTTGCATTCCTTTTAGAGGCTACACACTTAGACATACATGCAACACCAAAGCATTTCGAGTTACAACGTGTTGTTTAGGAAAAACAAGATAATTTCGCACGATGCGGGATTTCCTTAAAACGTGGTTTTCTGACAAATTTTGACGAAAGAAAACTCTCCTGTGGGTTCTCTTTTGAGGATACACGTTTAGACGTACACGCCACACCAAATCTTTTCGAGTTACAACATGTTGTTTAGGACATACAAGCTAATTTTGCAAGATGCGTTATTTCTCTCATAAAGTGTTTCCAGTATGTACGTATTTGTCTTTACTCTGCCACACTGTATTTCCTTATAACGTGGTATTCTTATATATTCTTTCGAGAGAAAACTCTCCTATGCGTTCTCTTTTGGGGCTACATGCTTAGACATACACCCAACACCAAAGCTTTTCGATTTAAAACGTGTTGTTTAGGTAGAACAAGGAAATTTCTCACGATGCGCGATTTCCTTAAAACGTGGTTTTCTGAAAAATTTTGACGAAAGAAATTTGTCCTGTGGTTCTCTTTGAGGCTACACGTTTAGATGAACATGCCACACCAAATCTTTTCGAGTTACAACGTGTTGTTTAGGAGGTACAAGCTAATTTTGTACGATGCTTTATTTCATCTCGTAAAGTTTAAGGGTTTCCAATACGAAAGTATTTGTCATTATTCTGCAACAGTGTACTTCCTTATAATGTGGTATTCTTACATATTCTTTCGAGAGAAAACTCTCCTGTGTGTTCTCTTTTGAGGCTACACGCTTAGACATACACGCAACACCAAAGCTTTTCGAGTTACAACGCGTTTTTTAGGAAGAACAAGATAATTTCTCACGATGCGGGATTTCCTTAAAACGTGGTTTTCTGACAAATTTTGACGAAAGAAATTTGTCCTGTGGTTCTCTTTGAGGCTACACGTTTAGATGAACATGCCACACCAAATCTTTTCGAGTTACAACGTGTTGTTTAGGAGGTACAAGCTAATTTTGTACGATGCTTTATTTCATCTCGTAAAGTTTAAGGGTTTCCAATACGAAAGTATTTGTCATTATTCTGCAACAGTGTACTTCCTTATAATGTGGTATTCTTACATATTCTTTCGAGAGAAAACTCTCCTGTGTGTTCTCTTTTGAGGCTACACGCTTAGACATACACGCAACACCAAAGCTTTTCGAGTTACAACGCGTTGTTTAGGAAAAACAAGATAATTTCGCACGATGCGGGATTTCCTTAATACGTGGTTGTCTGACAAATTTTGACCAAAGAAAATTCTCCTGTGTGTTCTCTTTTGAGGCTACACGTTTAGACGTACAGGTCACACCAAATCTTTTCGAGTTACAACGTGTTGTTTAGGAGATACAAGCTAATTTTTTACGATGCGTTATTTCTTCTCATAAAGTGTTTCCAATAAGTACGTATTTGTCTTTACTCTGCAACACTGTATTTCCTTATAAGGTGGTATTCTTACATATTCTTTTTAGAGAAAACTCTCCTGTGTGCTCTCTTTTGAGTCTACACGCTTAGACATACACGCAACTCCAAAGCTTTTCGAGTTACAACGCATTGTTTAGGAAAAACAAGATAATTTTTCACGATAAGGGATTTCCTTAAAACGTGGTTTTCTTACATATTTTGACGATAAAAAATTCTCCTGTCGGTTCTCTTTTGAGGCTACACATTTAGACGTACACGTCACACCAATATTTTCGAGTTACAACGTGTTGTTTAGGAGATACAAGCTAATTTTGTATGATTTTTTATTTCTTCTCTTAAAGTTTTACAATATGTACGTATTTGTCTTTACTCTTCAACACTGTATTTCCTTATAACGTGGTATTCTTACATATTCTTTCGAGAGAAAACTCTCCTTGCATTCCTTTTAGAGGCTACACACTTAGACATACATGCAACACCAAAGCATTTCGAGTTACAACGTGTTGTTTAGGAAAAACAAGATAATTTCGCACGATGCGGGATTTCCTTAAAACGTGGTTTTCTGACAAATTTTGACGAAAGAAAACTCTCCTGTGGGTTCTCTTTTGAGGATACACGTTTAGACGTACACGCCACACCAAATCTTTTCGAGTTACAACATGTTGTTTAGGACATACAAGCTAATTTTGCAAGATGCGTTATTTCTCTCATAAAGTGTTTCCAGTATGTACGTATTTGTCTTTACTCTGCCACACTGTATTTCCTTATAACGTGGTATTCTTATATATTCTTTCGAGAGAAAACTCTCCTATGCGTTCTCTTTTGGGGCTACATGCTTAGACATACACCCAACACCAAAGCTTTTCGATTTAAAACGTGTTGTTTAGGTAGAACAAGGTAATTTCTCACGATGCGCGATTTCCTTAAAACGTGGTTTTCTGAAAAATTTTGACAAAAGAAAATTGTCCTGTGGGTTCTCTTTTGAGGCTACACGTTTAGACGTACATGCCACACCAAATCTTTTCGAGTTACAACGTGTTGTTTGGGAGATACAAGCTAATTTTGTACGATGCTTTAATTCATCTCGTAAAGTTTAAGGGTTTCCAATACATACGTGTTTGTCTTTACTCTGTAACACTGTATTTCCTTATAACGTGGTATCCTTTCATATTCTTTCGAGAGAAAACTCTCCTGTGCGTTCTCTTTTGAGGCTACATGCTTAGACATACACGCAACAGCAAAGTCTTTCGAGTTACAACATGTTGCTTAGAAAGAACAAGATAATTTCCCACGATGCGGGATTTCCTTAAAACGTGGTGTTCTGACAAATTTTGATGAAAGAAAATACTCCTGTTGGTTCTCTTTTGAGGCTACACCTTTAGACGTACACACCACACCAAATCTTTTTGAGTTACACCGTGCTGTTTAGGAGATACAAGCTAATTTTTTTTACGATGCGGTATTTCTTCTCATAAAGTTTAAGTGTTTCCAATACATACGTTTTTGTCTTTACACTGCAACTCTGTATTTCCTTATAACGTGGTATTCTTACATATTCTTTCGAGAGAAAACTCTCCTGTGCATTCTCTTTTGAGGCTACACGCTTAGACATACAGGCAACACCACAGCTTTTCGAGTTACAATGTGTTGTTTAGGAAAAACAAGATAATTTAGCACGATGCGGGATTTCCTTAAAACGTGGTTTTCTGACAAATTTTGACGAAAGAAAATACTCCCGAGGTTTCTCTTTTGAGGCTACACGTTTAGACGTACACGCCACACCAAATCTTTTCGAGTTACAACGTGTTGTTTAGGAGATACAAGCTAATTTTTTAAGACGCGTTATTTCTTCTCGTAAAGTTTAAGTGTTTCCAATACGTACGTATTTGCCTTTACTGTGCAACACTGTTTTCCTAATAAGGTGGTATTCTTACATATTCCTTCGAGAGAAAACTCTCCTGTGCGTTCTCTTTTGAGGCTACACGCTTAGACATACATGCAACAGCAAAACTTTTCGAGTTACAACATGTTGTTTAGGAAGAACAAGATAATTTCCCACGATGCGGGATTTCCTTAAAACGTGGTGTTCTGACAAATTTTGATGAAAGAAAATTCTCCTGTGGGTTCTCTTTTGAGGCTACACCTTTAGACATACAAACCACACCAAATCTTTTTGAGTTACACCGTGCTGTTTAGGAGATACAAGCTAATTTTTTTTACGATGCATTATTTCTTCCCGTAAAGTTTAAGTGTTTCCAATACATACGTTTTTGTCTTTACACTGCAACTCTGTTTTTCCTTATAACGTGGTATTCTTACATACTCTTTCGAGAGAAAACTCTCCTGTGCGTTCTCTTTTGAGGCTACACGCTTAGACATACAGGCAACACCACAGCTTTTCGAGTTACAATGTGTTGTTTAGGAAAAACAAGATAATTTCGCACGATGCGGGGTTTCCTTAGTACGTGGTTTTCTGACAAATTTTGACCAAAGAAAATTCTCTTGTGCGTTCTCTTTTGAGGCTACACGTTTAGCCGTACACGCCACACCAAATCTTTTCGAGTTACAACCTGTTGTTTAGGAGATACAAGCTAAATTTTTTACGATGCGTTATTTCTTCTCGTAAAGTGTTTCCAATAAGTACGTATTTGTCTTTACTCTGCAACACTGTGTTTCCTTATAACGTGGTATTCTTACATATTCTTTCGAGAGAAAACTCTCCTGTGCGTTCTCTTTTGAGGCTACATGCTTAGACATACACGCAACACCAAAGCTTTTCGAGTTACAACGTGTTTTTTAGGAAGAACAAGATAATTTCTCACGATGCGGGATTTCCTTAAAACGTGGTTTTCTGACAAATTTTGACGAAAGAACTTTGTCCTGTGGTTCTCTTTGAGGCTACACGTTTAGATGTACATGCCACACCAAATCTTTTCGAGTTACAACGTGTTGTTTAGGAGATACAAGCTAATTTTGTACGATGCTTTATTTCATCTCGTAAAGTTTAAGGGTTTCCAATACGAAAGTATTTGTCATTATTCTGCAACAGTGTACTTCCTTATAATGTGGTATTCTTACATATTCGTTCGAGAGAAAACTCTCCTGTGTGTTCTCTTTTGAGGCTACACGCTTAGACATACACGCAACACCAAAGCTTTTCGAGTTACAACGCGTTGTTTAGGAAAAACAAGATAATTTCGCACGATGCGGGATTTCCTTAATACGTGGTTGTCTGACAAATTTTGACCAAAGAAAATTCTCCTGTGTGTTCTCTTTTGAGGCTACACGTTTAGACGTACAGGTCACACCAAATCTTTTCGAGTTACAACGTGTTGTTTAGGAGATACAAGCTAATTTTTTACGATGCGTTATTTCTTCTCATAAAGTGTTTCCAATAAGTACGTATTTGTCTTTACTCTGCAACACTGTATTTCCTTATAAGGTGGTATTCTTACATATTCTTTTTAGAGAAAACTCTCCTGTGTGCTCTCTCTTGAGTCTACACACGCTTAGACATACACGCAACTCCAAAGCTTTTCGAGTTACAACGCATTGTTTAGGAAAAACAAGATAATTTTTCACGATAAGGGATTTCCTTAAAACGTGGTTTTCTTACATATTTTGACGATAAAAAATTCTCCTGTCGGTTCTCTTTTGAGGCTACACATTTAGACGTACACGTCACACCAAATATTTTCGAGTTACAACGTGTTCTTTAGGAGATACAAGCTAATTTTGTATGATTTTTTATTTCTTCTCTTAAAGTTTTACAATATGTACGTATTTGTCTTTACTCTTCAACACTGTATTTCCTTATAACGTGGTATTCTTACATATTCTTTCGAGAGAAAACTCTCCTTGCATTCCTTTTAGAGGCTACACACTTAGACATCCATGCAACACCAAAGCATTTCGAGTTACAACGTGTTCTTTAGGAAAAACAAGATAATTTCGCACGATGCGGGATTAACTTAAAACGTGGTTTTCTGACAAATTTTGACGAAAGAAAACTCTCCTGTGGGTTCTCTTTTGAGGATACACGTTTAGACGTACACGCCACACCAAATCTTTTCGAGTTACAACATGTTGTTTAGGACATACAAGCTAATTTTGCAAGATGCGTTATTTCTCTCATAAAGTGTTTCCAGTATGTACGTATTTGTCTTTACTCTGCCACACTGTATTTCCTTATAACGTGGTATTCTTATATATTCTTTCGAGAGAAAACTCTCCTATGCATTCTCTTTTGGGGCTACATGCTTAGACATACACCCAACACCAGAGCTTTTCGATTTAAAACGTGTTGTTTAGGAAGAACAAGATAATTTCTCACGATGCGCGATTTCCTTAAAACGTGGTTTTCTGAAAAATTTTGACGAAAGAAAATTGTCCTGTGGGTTCTCTTTTGAGGCTACACGTTTAGACGTACATGCCACACCAAATCTTTTCGAGTTACAACGTGTTGTTTGGGAGATACAAGCTAATTTTGTACGATGCTTTAATTCATCTCGTAAAGTTTAAGGGTTTCCAATACATACGTGTTTGTCTTTACTCTGTAACACTGTATTTCCTTATAACGTGGTATCCTTTCATATTCTTTCGAGAGAAAACTCTCCTGTGCGTTCTCTTTTGAGGCTACACGCTTAGACATACACGCAACAGCAAAGCCTTTCGAGTTACAACATGTTGCTTAGGAAGAACAAGATAATTTCCCACGATGCGGGATTTCCTTAAAACGTGGTGTTCTGACAAATTTTGATGAAAGAAAATACTCCTGTTGGTTCTCTTTTGAGGCTACACCTTTAGACGTACACACCACACCAAATCTTTTTGAGTTACACCGTGCTGTTTAGGAGATACAAGCTAATTTTTTTTACGATGCGTTATTTCTTCTCATAAAGTTTAAGTGTTTCCAATACATACGTTTTTGTCTTTACACTGCAACTCTGTATTTCCTTATAACGTGGTATTCTTACATATTCTTTCGAGAGAAAACTCTCCTGTGCATTCTCTTTTGAGGCTACACGCTTAGACATACAGGCAACACCACAGCTTTTTGAGTTACAATGTGTTGTTTAGGAAAAACAAGATAATTTAGCACGATGCGGGATTTCCTTAAAACGTGGTTTTCTGACAAATTTTGACGAAAGAAAATACTCCCGAGGTTTCTCTTTTGAGGCTACACGTTTAGACGTACACGCCACACCAAATCTTTTCGAGTTACAACGTGTTGTTTAGGAGATACAAGCTAATTTTTTAAGATGCGTTATTTCTTCTCATAAAGTTTAAGTGTTTCCAATACGTACGTATTTGCCTTTACTCTGCAACACTGTTTTCCTAATAACGTGGTATTCTTACATATTCCTTCGAGAGAAAACTCTCCTGTGCGTTCTCTTTTGAGGCTACACGCTTAGACATACATGCAACAGCAAAACTTTTCGAGTTACAACATGTTGTTTAGGAAGAACAAGATAATTTCCCACGATGCGGGATTTCCTTAAAACGTGGTGTTCTGACAAATTTTGATGAAAGAAAATTCTCCTGTGGGTTCTCTTTTGAGGCTACACCTTTAGACATACAAACCACACCAAATCTTTTTGAGTTACACCGTGCTGTTTAGGAGATACAAGCTAATTTTTTTTACGATGCATTATTTCTTCCCGTAAAGTTTAAGTGTTTCCAATACATACGTTTTTGTCTTTACACTGCAACTCTGTTTTTCCTTATAACGTGGTATTCTTACATACTCTTTCGAGAGAAAACTCTCCTGTGCGTTCTCTTTTGAGGCTACACGCTTAGACATACAGGCAACACCACAGCTTTTCGAGTTACAATGTGTTGTTTAGGAAAAACAAGATAATTTAGCACGATGCGGGATTTCCTTAAAACGTGGTTTTCTGACAAATTTTGACGAAAGAAAATACTCCTGTGGGTTCTCTTTTGAGGCTACACGTTTAGCCGTACACGCCACACCAAATCTTTTCGAGTTACAACCTGTTGTTTAGGAGATACAAGCTAATTTTTTTACGATGCGTTATTTCTTCTCGTAAAGTGTTTCCAATAAGTACGTATTTGTCTTTGCAACACTGTGTTTCCTTATAACGTGGTATTCTTACATATTCTTTCGAGAGAAAACTCTCCTGTGCATTCTCTTTTGAGGCTACATGCTTAGACATACACGCAACACCAAAGCTTTTCGAGTTACAACGTGTTTTTTAGGAAGAACAAGATAATTTCTCACGATGCGGGATTTCCTTAAAACATGGTTTTCTGACAAATTTTGAAGAAAGAAATTTGTCCTGTGGTTCTCTTTGAGGCTACACGTTTAGATGTACACGCCACACCAAATCTTTTCGAGTTACAACGTGTTGTTTAGGAGATACAAGCTAATTTTGTACGATGCTTTATTTCATCTCGTAAAGTTTAAGGGTTTCCAATACGAAAGTATTTGTCATTATTCTGCAACAGTGTACTTCCTTATAATGTGGTATTCTTACATATTCTTTCGAGAGAAAACTCTCCTGTGTGTTCTCTTTTGAGGCTACATGCTTAGACATACACGCAACACCAAAGCTTTTCGAGTTACAACGCGTTGTTTAGGAAAAACAAGATAATTTCGCACGATGCGGGATTTCCTTAATACGTGGTTTTCTGACAAATTTTGACCAAAGAAAATTCTCCTGTGTGTTCTCTTTTGAGGCTACACGTTTACACGTACAGGTCACACCAAATCTTTTCGAGTTACAACGTGTTGTTTAGGAGATACAAGCTATTTTTTTACGATGCGTTATTTCTTCTCATAAAGTGTTTCCAATAAGTAAGTATTTGTCTTTCCTCTGCAACACTGTATTTCCTTATAAGGTGGTATTCTTACATATTCTTTTTAGAGAAAACTCTCCTGTGTGCTCTCTTTTGTGTCTACACGCTTAGACATACACGCAACTCCAAAGCTTTTCGAGTTACAACGCATTGTTTAGGAAAAACAAGATAATTTTGCACGATAAGGGATTTCCTTAAAACGTGGTTTTCTTACATATTTTGAGGATAAAAAATTCTCCTGTCGGTTCTCTTTTGAGGCTACACATTTAGACGTACACGTCACACCAAATATTTTCGAGTTACAACGTGCTGTTTAGGAGATACAAGCTAATTTTGTATGATTTTTTATTTCTTCTCTTAAAGTTTTACAATATGTACGTATTTGTCTTTACTCTTCAACACTGTATTTCCTTATAACGTGGTATTCTTACATATTCTTTCGAGACAAAACTCTCCTTGCATTCCTTTTAGAGGCTACACACTTAGACATACATGCAACACCAAAGCTTTTCGAGTTACAACGTGTTGTTTAGGAAAAACAAGATAATTTCGCACGATGCGGGATTTCCTTAAAACGTGGTTTTCTGACAAATTTTGACGAAAGAAAACTCTCCTGTGGGTTCTCTTTTGAGGATACACGTTTAGACGTACACGCCACACCAAATCTTTTCGAGTTACAACATGTTGTTTAGGACATACAAGCAAATTTTGCAAGATGCGTTATTTCTCTCATAAAGTGTTTCCAGTATGTATGTATTTGTCTTTACTCTGCCACACTGTATTTCCTTATAACGTGGTATTCTTATAGATTCGTTCGAGAGAAAACTCTCCTATGCGTTCTCTTTTGGGGCTACATGCTTAGACATACACCCAACACCAAAGCTTTTCGAGTTAAAACGTGTTGTTTAGGAAGAACAAGATAATTTCTCACGATGCGCGATTTCCTTAAAACGTGGTTTTCTGACAAATTTTGACGAAAGAAAATTGTCCTGTGGGTTCTCTTTTGAGGCTACATGTTTAGACGTACATGCCACACCAAATCTTTTCGAGTTACAACGTGTTGTTTAGGAGATACAAGCTAATTTTGTACGATGCTTTAATTCATCTCGTAAAGTTTAAGGGTTTCCAATACATACGTGTTTGTCTTTACTCTGTAACACTGTATTTCCTTATAAGGTGGTATCCTTTCATATTCTTTCGAGAGAAAACTCTCCTGTACGTTCTCTTTTGAGGCTACACGCTTAGACATACACGCAACAGCAAAGCCTTTCGAGTTACAACATGTTGCTTAGGAAGAACAAGATAATTTCCCACGATGCGGGATTTCCTTAAAACGTGGTGTTCTGACAAATTTTGATGAAAGAAAATACTCCTGTGGGTTCTCTTTTGAGGCTACACCTTTAGACGTACACACCACACCAAATCTTTTTGAGTTACACCGTGCTGTTTAGGAGATACAAACTAATTTTTTTTTACGATGCGTTATTTCTTCTCATAAAGTTTAAGTGTTTCCAATACATACGTTTTTGTCTTTACACTGCAACTCTGTATTTCCTTATAACGTGGTATTCTTACATATTCTTTCGAGAGAAAACTCTCCTGTGCATTCTCTTTTGAGGCTACACGCTTAGACATACAGGCAACACCACAGCTTTTCGAGTTACAATGTGTTGTTTAGGAAAAACAAGATAATTTAGCACGATGCGGGATTTCCTTAAAACGTGGTTTTCTGACAAATTTTGACGAAAGAAAATACTCCTGTGGGTTCTCTTTTGAGGCTACACGTTTAGCCGTACACGCCACACCAAATCTTTTCGAGTTACAACCTGTTGTTTAGGAGATACAAGCTAATATTTTACGATGCGTTATTTCTTCTCGTAAAGTGTTTCCAATAAGTACGTATTTGTCTTTACTCTGCAACACTGTGTTTCCTTATAACGTGGTATTCTTACATATTCTTTCGAGAGAAAACTCTCCTCTGCATTCTCTTTTGAGGCTACACGCTTAGACATCCAGGCAACACCACAGCTTTTCGAGTTAAAATGTGTTGTTTAGGAAAAACAAGATAATTTAGCACGATGCGGGATTTCCTTAAAACGTGGTTTTCTGACAAATTTTGACGAAAGAAAATACTCCCGAGGTTTCTCTTTTGAGGCTACACGTTTAGACGTACACGCCACACCAAATCTTTTCGAGTTACAACGTGTTGTTTAGGAGATACAAGCTAATTTTTTAAGATGCATTATTTCTTCTCGTAAAATTTAAGTGTTTCCAATACGTACGTATTTGCCTTTACTGTGCAACACTGTTTTCCTAATAAGGTGGTATTCTTACATATTCCTTCGAGAGAAAACTCTCCTGTGCGTTCTCTTTTGAGGCTACACGCTTAGACATACATGCAACACCAAAACTTTTCGAGTTACAACGTGTTGTTTAGGAAGAACAAGATAATTTCTCACGATGCGGGATTTCCTTAAAACGAGGTTTGCTGACAAATTTTGACGAAAGAAAATTGTCCTGTGGGTTCTCTTTTGGGGCTACACGTTTAGACGTACAAGCCACACCAAATCTTTTCCAGTAAAAACGTGTTGTTTAGGAGATACAAGCTAATTTTGTACGATGCTTTAATACATCTCGTAAAGTTTATGTGTTTCCAATATGTACGCTTTCGTCTTTACTCAGCAACACTGTACTTCCTTATAAAGTGGTATTCTTAACTATTCTTTCGAGAGAAAACTCTCCTGTGCGTTCTCTCTTGAGGCTACATGCTTAGACATACAGGCAACACCACAGCTTTTCGAGTTACAATGTGTTGTTTAGGAAAAACAAGATAATTTAGCACGATGCGGGATTTCCATAAAACGTGGTTTTCTGACAAATTTTGACGAAAGAAAATACTCCTGTGGGTTCTCTTTTGAGGCTACACGTTTAGCCGTACACGCCACACCAAATCTTTTCGAGTTACAACCTGTTGTTTAGAAGATACAAGCTAATTTTTTTACGATGCGTTATTTCTTCTCGTAAAGTGTTTCCAATAAGTACGTATTTGTCTTTACTCTGCAACACTGTGTTTCCTTATAACGTGGTATTCTTACATATTCTTTCGAGAGAAAACTCTCCTGTGCGTTCTCTTTTGAGGCTACATGCTTAGACATACACGCAACACCAAAGCTTTTCGAGTTACAACGTGTTTTTTAGGAAGAACAAGATAATTTCTCACGATGCGGGATTTCCTTAAAACGTGGTTTTCTGACAAATTTTGACGAAAGAAATTTGTCCTGTGGTTCTCTTTGAGGCTACACGTTTAGATGTACACGCCACACCAAATCTTTTCGAGTTACAACGTGTTGTTTAGGAGATACATGCTAATTTTGTACGATGCTTTATTTCATCTCGTAAAGTTTAATTGTTTCCAATACGAAAGTATTTGTCATTATTCTGCAACAGTGTACTTCCTTATAATGTGGTATTCTTACATATTCTTTCGAGAGAAAACTCTCCTGTGTGTTCTCCTTTGAGGCTACACGCTTAGACATACACGCAACACCAAAGCTTTTCGAGTTACAACGCGTTGTTTAGGAAAAACAAGATAATTTCGCACGATGCGGGATTTCCTTAATACGTGGTTTTCTGACAAATTTTGACCAAAGAAAATTCTCCTGTGTGTTCTCTTTTGAGGCTACACGTTTAGACATACAGGTCACACCAAATCTTTTCGAGTTACAACGTGTTGTTTAGGAGATACAAGCTAATTTTTTACGATGCGTTATTTCTTCTCATAAAGTGTTTCCAATAAGTACGTATTTGTCTTTACTCTGCAACACTGTATTTCCTTATAAGGTGGTATTCTTACATATTCTTTTTAGAGAAAACTCTCCTGTGTGCTCTCTTTTGTGTCTACACGCTTAGACATACACGCAACTCCAAAGCTTTTCGAGTTACAACGCATTGTTTAGGAAAAACAAGATACTTTTGCACGATAAGGGATTTCCTTAAAACGTGGTTTTCTTACATATTTTGAGGATAAAAAATTCTCCTGTTGGTTCTCTTTTGAGGCTACACATTTAGACGTACACGTCACACCAAATATTTTCGAGTTACAACGTGTTGTTTAGGAGATACAAGCTAATTTTGTACGATTTTTTATTTCTTCTCTTAAAGTTTTACAATATGTACGTATTTGCCTTTAATCTGCAACACTGTATTTCCTTATAACGTGGTATTCTTACATATTCTTTCGAGAGAAAACTCTCCTTGCATTCCCTTTAGAGGCTACACACTTAGACATACACGCAACCCCAAAGCTTTTCGAGTTACAACGTGTTGTTTAGGAAAAACAAGATAATTTCGCACGATGCGGGATTTCCTTAAAACGTGGTTTTCTGACAAATTTTGATGAAAGAAAACTCTCCTGTGTGTTCTCTTTTGAGGATACACGTTTAGACGTACACGCCACAACAAATCTTTTCGAGTCACAACATGTTGTTTAGGACATACAAGCTAATTTTGCAAGATGCGTTATTTCTCTCATAAAGTGTTTCCAGTATGTACGTATTTGTCTTTACTCTGCCACACTGTATTTCCTTATAACGTGGTATTCTTACATATTCTTTCGAGAGAAAACTCTCCTATGCGTTCTCTTTTGGGGCTACATGCTTAGACATACACCCAACACCAAAGCTTTTCGAGTAAAAACCTGTTGTTTAGGAAGAACAAGATAATTTCTCACGATGCGCGATTTCCTTAAAACGTGGTTTTCTGAAAAATTTTGACGAAAGAAAATTGTCCTGTGGGTTCTCTTTTGAGGCTACAGGTTTAGACGTACATGCCACACCAAATCTTTTCGAGTTACAACGTGTTGTTTAGGAGATACAAGCTAATTTTGTACGATGCTTTATTTCATCTCATAAAGTTTAAGAGTTTCCAATACATACGTGTTTGTCTTTACTCTGCAACACTGTATTTCCTTATAACGTGGTATTCTTTCATATTCTTTCGAGAGAAAACTCTCCTGTGCGTTCTCTTTTGAGGCTACACGCTTAGACATACACGCAATAGCAAAGCTTTTCGAGTTACAACATGTTGTTTAGGAAGAACAAGATAATTTCCCACGATGCGGGATTTCCTTAAAACGTGGTGTTCTGACAAATTTTGATGAAAGAAAATTCTCCTGTGGGTTCTCTTTTGAGGCTACACCTTTTGACGTACACACCACACCAAATCTTTTTGAGTTTCACCGTGCTGTTTAGGAGATCCAAGCTAATTTTTTTTACGATGCATTATTTCTTCCCGTAAAGTTTAAGTGTTTCCAATACATACGTTTTTGTCTTTACACTGCAACTCTGTTTTTCCTTATAACGTGGTATTCTTACATACTCTTTCGAGAGAAAACTCTCCTGTGCGTTCTCTTTTGAGGCTACACGCTTAGACATACAGGCAACACCACAGCTTTTCGAGTTACAATGTGTTGTTTAGGAAAAACAAGATAATTTAGCACGATGCGGGATTTCCTTAAAACGTGGTTTTCTGACAAATTTTGACGAAAGAAAATACTCCTGTGGGTTCTCTTTTGAGGCTACACGTTTAGCCGTACACGCCACACCAAATCTTTTCGAGTTACAACCTGTTGTTTAGGAGATACAAGCTAATTTTTTTACGATGCGTTATTTCTTCTCGTAAAGTGTTTCCAATAAGTACTTATTTGTCTTTACTCTGCAACACTGTGTTTCCTTATAACGTGGTATTCTTACATATTCTTTCGAGAGAAAACTCTCCTGTGCATTCTCTTTTGAGGCTACACGCTTAGACATACAGGCAACACCACAGCTTTTCGAGTTACAATGTGTTGTTTAGGAAAAACAAGATAATTTAGCACAATGCGGGATTTCCTTAAAACGTGGTTTTCTGACAAATTTTGACGAAAGAAAATACTCCCGAGGTTTCTCTTTTGAGGCTACACGTTTAGACGTACACGCCACACCAAATCTTTTCGAGTTACAACGTGTTGTTTAGGAGATACAAGCTAATTTTTTAAGATGCATTATTTCTTCTCGTAAAATTTAAGTGTTTCCAATACGTACGTATTTGCCTTTACTGTGCAACACTGTTTTCCTAATAAGGTGGTATTCTTACATATTCCTTCGAGAGAAAACTCTCCTGTGCGTTCTCTTTTGAGGCTACACGCTTAGACATACATGCAACACCAAAACTTTTCGAGTTACAACGTGTTGTTTAGGAAGAACAAGATAATTTCTCACGATGCGGGATTTCCTTAAAACGAGGTTTGCTGACAAATTTTGACGAAAGAAAATTGTCCTGTGGGTTCTCTTTTGGGGCTACACGTTTAGACGTACAAGCCACACCAAATCTTTTCCAGTAAAAACGTGTTGTTTAGGAGATACAAGCTAATTTTGTACGATGCTTTAATACATCTCGTAAAGTTTAAGTGTTTCCAATATGTACGCTTTCGTCTTTACTCAGCAACACTGTACTTCCTTATAAAGTGGTATTCTTAACTATTCTTTCGAGAGAAAACTCTCCTGTGCGTTCTCTCTTGAGGCTACATGCTTAGACATACAGGCAACACCACAGCTTTTCGAGTTACAATGTGTTGTTTAGGAAAAACAAGATAATTTAGCACGATGCGGGATTTCCTTAAAACGTGGTTTTCTGACAAATTTTGACGAAAGAAAATACTCCTGTGGGTTCTCTTTTGAGGCTACACGTTTAGCCGTACACGCCACACCAAATCTTTTCGAATTACAACCTGTTGTTTAGGAGATACAAGCTAATTTTTTTACGATGCGTTATTTCTTCTCGTAAAGTGTTTCCAATAAGTACGTATTTGTCTTTACTCTGCAACACTGTGTTTCCTTACAACGTGGTATTCTTACATATTCTTTCGAGAGAAAACTCTCCTGTGCGTTCTCTTTTGAGGCTACATGCTTAGACATACACGCAACACCAAAGCTTTTCGAGTTACAACGTGTTTTTTAGGAAGAACAAGATAATTTCTCACGATGCGGGATTTCCTTAAAACGTGGTTTTCTGACAAATTTTGACGAAAGAAATTTGTCCTGTGGTTCTCTTTGAGGCTACACGTTTAGATGTACACGCCACAACAAATCTTTTCGAGTTACAACGTGTTGTTTAGGAGATACAAGCTAATTTTGTACGATGCTTTATTTCATCTCGTAAAGTTTAAGGGTTTCCAATACGAAAGTATTTGTCATTATTCTGCAACAGTGTACTTCCTTATAATGTGGTATTCTTACATATTCTTTCGAGAGAAAACTCTCCTGTGTGTTCTCTTTTGAGGCTACACGCTTAGACATACACGCAACACCAAAGCTTTTCGAGTTACAACGCGTTGTTTAGGAAAAACAAGATAATTTCGCACGATGCGGGATTTCCTTAATACGTGGTTTTCTGACAAATTTTGACCAAAGAAAATTCTCCTGTGTGTTCTCTTTTGAGGCTACACGTTTAGACGTACAGGTCACACCAAATCTTTTCGAGTTACAACGTGTTGTTTAGGAGATACAAGCTAATTTTTTACGATGCGTTATTTCTTCTCATAAAGTGTTTCCAATAAGTACGTATTTGTCTTTACTCTGCAACACTGTATTTCCTTATAAGGTGGTATTCTTACATATTCTTTTTAGAGAAAACTCTCCTGTGTGCTCTCTTTTGTGTCTACACGCTTAGACATACACGCAACTCCAAAGCTTTTCGAGTTACAACGCATTGTTTAGGAAAAACAAGATAATTTTGCACGATAAGGGATTTCCTTAAAACGTGGTTTTCTTATATATTTTGAGGATAAAAAATTCTCCTGTCGGTTCTCTTTTGAGGCTACACATTTAGATGTACACGTCACACCAAATATTTTCGAGTTACAACGTGTTGTTTAGGAGATACAAGCTAATTTTGTACGATTTTTTATTTCTTCTCTTAAAGTTTTACAATATGTACGTATTTGTCTATAATCTGCAACACTGTATTTCCTTATAACGTGGTATTCTTACATATTCTTTCGAGAGAAAACTCTCCTTGCATTCCCTTTAGAGGCTACACACTTAGACATACACGCAACCCCAAAGCTTTTCGAGTTACAACGTGTTGTTTAGGAAAAACAAGATAATTTCGCACGATGCGGGATTTCCTTAAAACGTGGTTTTCTGACAAATTTTGATGAAAGAAAACTCTCCTGTGGGTTCTCTTTTGAGGATACACGTTTAGACGTACACGCCACAACAAATCTTTTCGAGTCACAACATGTTGTTTAGGACATACAAGCTAATTTTGCAAGATGCGTTATTTCTCTCATAAAGTGTTTCCAGTATGTACGTATTTGTCTTTACTCTGCCACACTGTATTTCCTTATAACGTGGTATTCTTACATATTCTTTCGAGAGAAAACTCTCCTATGCGTTCTCTTTTGGGGCTACATGCTTAGACATACACCCAACACCAAAGCTTTTCGAGTAAAAACCTGTTGTTTAAGAAGAACAAGATAATTTCTCACGATGCGCGATTTCCTTAAAACGTGGTTTTCTGAAAAATTTTGACGAAAGAAAATTGTCCTGTGGGTTCTCTTTTGAGGCTACAGGTTTAGACGTACATGCCACACCAAATCTTTTCGAGTTACAACGTGTTGTTTAGGAGATACAAGCTAATTTTGTACGATGCTTTATTTCATCTCATAAAGTTTAAGAGTTTCCAATACATACGTGTTTGTCTTTACTCTGCAACACTGTATTTCCTTATAACGTGGTATTCTTTCATATTCTTTCGAGAGAAAACTCTCCTGTGCGTTCTCTTTTGAGGCTACACGCTTAGACATACACGCAATAGCAAAGCTTTTCGAGTTACAACATGTTGTTTAGGAAGAACAAGATAATTTCCCACGATGCGGGATTTCCTTAAAACGTGGTGTTCTGACAAATTTTGATGAAAGAAAATTCTCCTGTGGGTTCTCTTTTGAGGCTACACCTTTTGACGTACACACCACACCAAATCTTTTTGAGTTTCACCGTGCTGTTTAGGAGATCCAAGCTAATTTTTTTTACGATGCATTATTTCTTCCCGTAAAGTTTAAGTGTTTCCAATACATACGTTTTTGTCTTTACACTGCAACTCTGTTTTTCCTTATAACGTGGTATTCTTACATACTCTTTCGAGAGAAAACTCTCCTGTGCGTTCTCTTTTGAGGCTACACGCTTAGACATACAGGCAACACCACAGCTTTTCGAGTTACAATGTGTTGTTTAGGAAAAACAAGATAATTTAGCACGATGCGGAATTTCCTTAAAACGTGGTTTTCTGACAAATATTGACGAAAGAAAATACTCCTGTGGGTTCTCTTTTGAGGCTACACGTTTAGCCGTACACGCCACACCAAATCTTTTCGAGTTACAACCTGTTGTTTAGGAGATACAAGCTAATTTTTTTACGATGCGTTATTTCTTCTCGTAAAGTGTTTCCAATAAGTACGTATTTGTCTTTACTCTGCAACACTGTGTTTCCTTACAACGTGGTATTCTTACATATTCTTTCGAGAGAAAACTCTCCTGTGCGTTCTCTTTTGAGGCTACATGCTTAGACATACACGCAACACCAAAGCTTTTCGAGTTACAACGTGTTTTTTTAGGAAGAACAAGATAATTTCTCACGATGCGGGATTTCCTTAAAACGTGGTTTTCTGACAAATTTTGACGAAAGAAATTTGTCCTGTGGTTCTCTTTGAGGCTACACGTTTAGATGTACACGCCACAACAAATCTTTTCGAGTTACAACGTGTTGTTTAGGAGATACAAGCTAATTTTGTACGATGCTTTATTTCATCTCGTAAAGTTTAAGGGTTTCCAATACGAAAGTATTTGTCATTATTCTGCAACAGTGTACTTCCTTATAATGTGGTATTCTTACATATTCTTTCGAGAGAAAACTCTCCTGTGTGTTCTCTTTTGAGGCTACACGCTTAGACATACACGCAACACCAAAGCTTTTCGAGTTACAACGCGTTGTTTAGGAAAAACAAGATAATTTCGCACGATGCGGGATTTCCTTAATACGTGGTTTTCTGACAAATTTTGACCAAAGAAAATTCTCCTGTGTGTTCTCTTTTGAGGCTACACGTTTAGACGTACAGGTCACACCAAATCTTTTCGAGTTACAACGTGTTGCTTAGGAGATACAAGCTAATTTTTTACGATGCGTTATTTCTTCTCATAAAGTGTTTCCAATAAGTACGTATTTGTCTTTACTCTGCAACACTGTATTTCCTTATAAGGTGGTATTCTTACATATTCTTTTTAGAGAAAACTCTCCTGTGTGCTCTCTTTTGTGTCTACACGCTTAGACATACACGCAACTCCAAAGCTTTTCGAGTTACAACGCATTGTTTAGGAAAAACAAGATAATTTTGCACGATAAGGGATTTCCTTAAAACGTGGTTTTCTTACATATTTTGAGGATAAAAAATTCTCCTGTCGGTTCTCTTTTGAGGCTACACATTTAGATGTACACGTCACACCAAATATTTTCGAGTTACAACGTGTTGTTTAGGAGATACAAGCTAATTTTGTATGATTTTTTATTTCTTCTCTTAAAGTTTTACAATATGTACGTATTTGTCTTTAATCTGCAACACTGTATTTCCTTATAACGTGGTATTCTTACATATTCTTTCGAGAGAAAACTCTCCTTGCATTCCCTTTAGAGGCTACACACTTAGACATACACGCAACCCCAAAGCTTTTCGAGTTACAACGTGTTGTTTAGGAAAAACAAGATAATTTCGCACGATGCGGGATTTCCTTAAAACGTGGTTTTCTGACAAATTTTGATGAAAGAAAACTCTCCTGTGGGTTCTCTTTTGAGGATACACGTTTAGACGTACACGCCACAACAAATCTTTTCGAGTCACAACATGTTGTTTAGGACATACAAGCTAATTTTGCAAGATGCGTTATTTCTCTCATAAAGTGTTTCCAGTATGTACGTATTTGTCTTTACTCTGCCACACTGTATTTCCTTATAACGTGGTATTCTTACATATTCTTTCGAGAGAAAACTCTCCTATGCGTTCTCTTTTGGGGCTACATGCTTAGACATACACCCAACACCAAAGCTTTTCGAGTAAAAACCTGTTGTTTAGGAAGAACAAGATAATTTCTCACGATGCGCGATTTCCTTAAAACGTGGTTTTCTGAAAAATTTTGACGAAAGAAAATTGTCCTGTGGGTTCTCTTTTGAGGCTACAGGTTTAGACGTACATGCCACACCAAATCTTTTCGAGTTACAACGTGTTGTTTAGGAGATACAAGCTAATTTTGTACGATGCTTTATTTCATCTCATAAAGTTTAAGAGTTTCCAATACATACGTGTTTGTCTTTACTCTGCAACACTGTATTTCCTTATAACGTGGTATTCTTTCATATTCTTTCGAGAGAAAACTCTCCTGTGCGTTCTCTTTTGAGGCTACACGCTTAGACATACACGCCATAGCAAAGCTTTTCGAGTTACAACATGTTGTTTAGGAAGAACAAGATAATTTCCCACGATGCGGGATTTCCTTAAAACGTGGTGTTCTGACAAATTTTGATGAAAGAAAATTCTCCTGTGGGTTCTCTTTTGAGGCTACACCTTTTGACGTACACACCACACCAAATCTTTTTGAGTTTCACCGTGCTGTTTAGGAGATCCAAGCTAATTTTTTTTTACGATGCATTATTTCTTCCCGTAAAGTTTAAGTGTTTCCAATACATACGTTTTTGTCTTTACACTGCAACTCTGTTTTTCCTTATAACGTGGTATTCTTACATACTCTTTCGAGAGAAAACTCTCCTGCGCGTTCTCTTTTGAGGCTACACGCTTAGACATACAGGCAACACCACAGCTTTTCGAGTTACAATGTGTTGTTTAGGAAAAACAAGATAATTTAGCACGATGCGGGATTTCCTTAAAACGTGGTGTTCTGACAAATTTTGACGAAAGAAAATACTCCTGTGGGTTCTCTTTTGAGGCTACACGTTTAGCCGTACACGCCACACCAAATCTTTTCGAGTTACAACCTGTTGTTTAGGAGATACAAGCTAATTTTTTTACGATGCGTTATTTCTTCTCGTAAAGTGTTTCCAATAAGTACTTATTTGTCTTTACTCTGCAACACTGTGTTTCCTTATAACGTGGTATTCTTACATATTCTTTCGAGAGAAAACTCTCCTGTGCATTCTCTTTTGAGGCTACACGCTTAGACATACAGGCAACACCACAGCTTTTCGAGTTACAATGTGTTGTTTAGGAAAAACAAGATAATTTAGCACGATGCGGGATTTCCTTAAAACGTGGTTTTCTGACAAATTTTGACGAAAGAAAATACTCCCGAGGTTTCTCTTTTGAGGCTACACGTTTAGACGTACACGCCACACCAAATCTTTTCGAGTTACAACGTGTTGTTTAGGAGATACAAGCTAATTTTTTAAGATGCGTTATTTCTTCTCGTAAAGTTTAAGTGTTTCCAATACGTACGTATTTGCCTTTACTCTGCCACACTGTATTTCCTTATAACGTGGTATTCTTACATATTCTTTCGAGAGAAAACTCTCCTATGCGTTCTCTTTTGGGGCTACATGCTTAGACATACACCCAACACCAAAGCTTTTCGAGTAAAAACCTGTTGTTTAGGAAGAACAAGATAATTTCTCACGATGCGCGATTTCCTTAAAACGTGGTTTTCTGAAAAATTTTGACGAAAGAAAATTGTCCTGTGGGTTCTCTTTTGAGGCTACAGGTTTAGACGTACATGCCACACCAAATCTTTTCAAGTTACAACGTGTTGTTTAGGAGATACAAGCTAATTTTGTACGATGCTTTATTTCATCTCATAAAGTTTAAGAGTTTCCAATACATACGTGTTTGTCTTTACTCTGCAACACTGTATTTCCTTATAACGTGGTATTCTTTCATATTCTTTCGAGAGAAAACTCTCCTGTGCGTTCTCTTTTGAGGCTACACGCTTAGACATACACGCAATAGCAAAGCTTTTCGAGTTACAACATGTTGTTTAGGAAGAACAAGATAATTTCCCACGATGCGGGATTTCCTTAAAACGTGGTGTTCTGACAAATTTTGATGAAAGAAAATTCTCCTGTGGGTTCTCTTTTGAGGCTACACCTTTTGACGTACACACCACACCAAATCTTTTTGAGTTTCACCGTGCTGTTTAGGAGATCCAAGCTAATTTTTTTTACGATGCATTATTTCTTCCCGTAAAGTTTAAGTGTTTCCAATACATACGTTTTTGTCTTTACACTGCAACTCTGTTTTTCCTTATAACGTGGTATTCTTACATACTCTTTCGAGAGAAAACTCTCCTGTGCGTTCTCTTTTGAGGCTACACGCTTAGACATACAGGCAACACCACAGCTTTTCGAGTTACAATGTGTTGTTTAGGAAAAACAAGATAATTTAGCACGATGCGGGATTTCCTTAAAACGTGGTTTTCTGACAAATTTTGACGAAAGAAAATACTCCTGTGGGTTCTCTTTTGAGGCTACACGTTTAGCCGTACACGCCACACCAAATCTTTTCGAGTTACAACCTGTTGTTTAGGAGATACAAGCTAATTTTTTTACGATGCGTTATTTCTTCTCGTAAAGTGTTTCCAATAAGTACTTATTTGTCTTTACTCTGCAACACTGTGTTTCCTTATAACGTGGTATTCTTACATATTCTTTCGAGAGAAAACTCTCCTGTGCATTCTCTTTTGAGGCTACACGCTTAGACATACAGGCAACACCACAGCTTTTCGAGTTACAATGTGTTGTTTAGGAAAAACAAGATAATTTAGCACAATGCGGGATTTCCTTAAAACGTGGTTTTCTGACAAATTTTGACGAAAGAAAATACTCCCGAGGTTTCTCTTTTGAGGCTACACGTTTAGACGTACACGCCACACCAAATCTTTTCGAGTTACAACGTGTTGTTTAGGAGATACAAGCTAATTTTTTAAGATGCATTATTTCTTCTCGTAAAATTTAAGTGTTTCCAATACGTACGTATTTGCCTTTACTGTGCAACACTGTTTTCCTAATAAGGTGGTATTCTTACATATTCCTTCGAGAGAAAACTCTCCTGTGCGTTCTCTTTTGAGGCTACACGCTTAGACATACATGCAACACCAAAACTTTTCGAGTTACAACGTGTTGTTTAGGAAGAACAAGATAATTTCTCACGATGCGGGATTTCCTTAAAACGAGGTTTGCTGACAAATTTTGACGAAAGAAAATTGTCCTGTGGGTTCTCTTTTGGGGCTACACGTTTAGACGTACAAGCCACACCAAATCTTTTCCAGTAAAAACGTGTTGTTTAGGAGATACAAGCTAATTTTGTACGATGCTTTAATACATCTCGTAAAGTTTAAGTGTTTCCAATATGTACGCTTTCGTCTTTACTCAGCAACACTGTACTTCCTTATAAAGTGGTATTCTTAACTATTCTTTCGAGAGAAAACTCTCCTGTGCGTTCTCTCTTGAGGCTACATGCTTAGACATACAGGCAACACCACAGCTTTTCGAGTTACAATGTGTTGTTTAGGAAAAACAAGATAATTTAGCACGATGCGGGATTTCCTTAAAACGTGGTTTTCTGACAAATTTTGACGAAAGAAAATACTCCTGTGGGTTCTCTTTTGAGGCTACACGTTTAGCCGTACACGCCACACCAAATCTTTTCGAATTACAACCTGTTGTTTAGGAGATACAAGCTAATTTTTTTACGATGCGTTATTTCTTCTAGTAAAGTGTTTCCAATAAGTACGTATTTGTCTTTACTCTGCAACACTGTGTTTCCTTACAACGTGGTATTCTTACATATTCTTTCGAGAGAAAACTCTCCTGTGCGTTCTCTTTTGAGGCTACATGCTTAGACATACACGCAACACCAAAGCTTTTCGAGTTACAACGTGTTTTTTAGGAAGAACAAGATAATTTCTCACGATGCGGGATTTCCTTAAAACGTGGTTTTCTGACAAATTTTGACGAAAGAAATTTGTCCTGTGGTTCTCTTTGAGGCTACACGTTTAGATGTACACGCCACAACAAATCTTTTCGAGTTACAACGTGTTGTTTAGGAGATACAAGCTAATTTTGTACGATGCTTTATTTCATCTCGTAAAGTTTAAGGGTTTCCAATACGAAAGTATTTGTCATTATTCTGCAACAGTGTACTTCCTTATAATGTGGTATTCTTACATATTCTTTCGAGAGAAAACTCTCCTGTGTGTTCTCTTTTGAGGCTACACGCTTAGACATACACGCAACACCAAAGCTTTTCGAGTTACAACGCGTTGTTTAGGAAAAACAAGATAATTTCGCACGATGCGGGATTTCCTTAATACGTGGTTTTCTGACAAATTTTGACCAAAGAAAATTCTCCTGTGTGTTCTCTTTTGAGGCTACACGTTTAGACGTACAGGTCACACCAAATCTTTTCGAGTTACAACGTGTTGTTTAGGAGATACAAGCTAATTTTTTACGATGCGTTATTTCTTCTCATAAAGTGTTTCCAATAAGTACGTATTTGTCTTTACTCTGCAACACTGTATTTCCTTATAAGGTGGTATTCTTACATATTCTTTTTAGAGAAAACTCTCCTGTGTGCTCTCTTTTGTGTCTACACGCTTAGACATACACGCAACTCCAAAGCTTTTCGAGTTACAACGCATTGTTTAGGAAAAACAAGATAATTTTGCACGATAAGGGATTTCCTTAAAACGTGGTTTTCTTACATATTTTGAGGATAAAAAATTCTCCTGTCGGTTCTCTTTTGAGGCTACACATTTAGATGTACACGTCACACCAAATATTTTCGAGTTACAACGTGTTGTTTAGGAGATACAAGCTAATTTTGTACGATTTTTTATTTCTTCTCTTAAAGTTTTACAATATGTACGTATTTGTCTTTAATCTGCAACACTGTATTTCCTTATAACGTGGTATTCTTACATATTCTTTCGAGAGAAAACTCTCCTTGCATTCCCTTTAGAGGCTACACACTTAGACATACACGCAACCCCAAAGCTTTTCGAGTTACAACGTGTTGTTTAGGAAAAACAAGATAATTTCGCACGATGCGGGATTTCCTTAAAACGTGGTTTTCTGACAAATTTTGATGAAAGAAAACTCTCCTGTGGGTTCTCTTTTGAGGATACACGTTTAGACGTACACGCCACAACAAATCTTTTCGAGTCACAACATGTTGTTTAGGACATACAAGCTAATTTTGCAAGATGCGTTATTTCTCTCATAAAGTGTTTCCAGTATGTACGTATTTGTCTTTACTCTGCCACACTGTATTTCCTTATAACGTGGTATTCTTACATATTCTTTCGAGAGAAAACTCTCCTATGCGTTCTCTTTTGGGGCTACATGCTTAGACATACACCCAACACCAAAGCTTTTCGAGTAAAAACCTGTTGTTTAGGAAGAACAAGATAATTTCTCACGATGCGCGATTTCCTTAAAACGTGGTTTTCTGAAAAATTTTGACGAAAGAAAATTGTCCTGTGGGTTCTCTTTTGAGGCTACAGGTTTAGACGTACATGCCACACCAAATCTTTTCGAGTTACAACGTGTTGTTTAGGAGATACAAGCTAATTTTGTACGATGCTTTATTTCATCTCATAAAGTTTAAGAGTTTCCAATACATACGTGTTTGTCTTTACTCTGCAACACTGTATTTCCTTATAACGTGGTATTCTTTCATATTCTTTCGAGAGAAAACTCTCCTGTGCGTTCTCTTTTGAGGCTACACGCTTAGACATACACGCCATAGCAAAGCTTTTCGAGTTACAACATGTTGTTTAGGAAGAACAAGATAATTTCCCACGATGCGGGATTTCCTTAAAACGTGGTGTTCTGACAAATTTTGATGAAAGAAAATTCTCCTGTGGGTTCTCTTTTGAGGCTACACCTTTTGACGTACACACCACACCAAATCTTTTTGAGTTTCACCGTGCTGTTTAGGAGATCCAAGCTAATTTTTTTTTACGATGCATTATTTCTTCCCGTAAAGTTTAAGTGTTTCCAATACATACGTTTTTGTCTTTACACTGCAACTCTGTTTTTCCTTATAACGTGGTATTCTTACATACTCTTTCGAGAGAAAACTCTCCTGCGCGTTCTCTTTTGAGGCTACACGCTTAGACATACAGGCAACACCACAGCTTTTCGAGTTACAATGTGTTGTTTAGGAAAAACAAGATAATTTAGCACGATGCGGGATTTCCTTAAAACGTGGTGTTCTGACAAATTTTGACGAAAGAAAATACTCCTGTGGGTTCTCTTTTGAGGCTACACGTTTAGCCGTACACGCCACACCAAATCTTTTCGAGTTACAACCTGTTGTTTAGGAGATACAAGCTAATTTTTTTACGATGCGTTATTTCTTCTCATAAAGTGTTTCCAATAAGTACTTATTTGTCTTTACTCTGCAACACTGTGTTTCCTTATAACGTGGTATTCTTACATATTCTTTCGAGAGAAAACTCTCCTGTGCATTCTCTTTTGAGGCTACACGCTTAGACATACAGGCAACACCACAGCTTTTCGAGTTACAATGTGTTGTTTAGGAAAAACAAGATAATTTAGCACGATGCGGGATTTCCTTAAAACGTGGTTTTCTGACAAATTTTGACGAAAGAAAATACTCCCGAGGTTTCTCTTTTGAGGCTACACGTTTAGACGTACACGCCACACCAAATCTTTTCGAGTTACAACGTGTTGTTTAGGAGATACAAGCTAATTTTTTAAGATGCGTTATTTCTTCTCGTAAAGTTTAAGTGTTTCCAATACGTACGTATTTGCCTTTACTCTGCCACACTGTATTTCCTTATAACGTGGTATTCTTACATATTCTTTCGAGAGAAAACTCTCCTATGCGTTCTCTTTTGGGGCTACATGCTTAGACATACACCCAACACCAAAGCTTTTCGAGTAAAAACCTGTTGTTTAGGAAGAACAAGATAATTTCTCACGATGCGCGATTTCCTTAAAACGTGGTTTTCTGAAAAATTTTGACGAAAGAAAATTGTCCTGTGGGTTCTCTTTTGAGGCTACAGGTTTAGACGTACATGCCACACCAAATCTTTTCGAGTTACAACGTGTTGTTTAGGAGATACAAGCTAATTTTGTACGATGCTTTATTTCATCTCATAAAGTTTAAGAGTTTCCAATACATACGTGTTTGTCTTTACTCTGCAACACTGTATTTCCTTATAACGTGGTATTCTTTCATATTCTTTCGAGAGAAAACTCTCCTGTGCGTTCTCTTTTGAGGCTACACGCTTAGACATACACGCAATAGCAAAGCTTTTCGAGTTACAACATGTTGTTTAGGAAGAACAAGATAATTTCCCACGATGCGGGATTTCCTTAAAACGTGGTGTTCTGACAAATTTTGATGAAAGAAAATTCTCCTGTGGGTTCTCTTTTGAGGCTACACCTTTTGACGTACACACCACACCAAATCTTTTTGAGTTTCACCGTGCTGTTTAGGAGATCCAAGCTAATTTTTTTTACGATGCATTATTTCTTCCCGTAAAGTTTAAGTGTTTCCAATACATACGTTTTTGTCTTTACACTGCAACTCTGTTTTTCCTTATAACGTGGTATTCTTACATACTCTTTCGAGAGAAAACTCTCCTGTGCGTTCTCTTTTGAGGCTACACGCTTAGACATACAGGCAACACCACAGCTTTTCGAGTTACAATGTGTTGTTTAGGAAAAACAAGATAATTTAGCACGATGCGGGATTTCCTTAAAACGTGGTTTTCTGACAAATTTTGACGAAAGAAAATACTCCTGTGGGTTCTCTTTTGAGGCTACACGTTTAGCCGTACACGCCACACCAAATCTTTTCGAGTTACAACCTGTTGTTTAGGAGATACAAGCTAATTTTTTTACGATGCGTTATTTCTTCTCGTAAAGTGTTTCCAATAAGTACTTATTTGTCTTTACTCTGCAACACTGTGTTTCCTTATAACGTGGTATTCTTACATATTCTTTCGAGAGAAAACTCTCCTGTGCATTCTCTTTTGAGGCTACACGCTTAGACATACAGGCAACACCACAGCTTTTCGAGTTACAATGTGTTGTTTAGGAAAAACAAGATAATTTAGCACAATGCGGGATTTCCTTAAAACGTGGTTTTCTGACAAATTTTGACGAAAGAAAATACTCCCGAGGTTTCTCTTTTGAGGCTACACGTTTAGACGTACACGCCACACCAAATCTTTTCGAGTTACAACGTGTTGTTTAGGAGATACAAGCTAATTTTTTAAGATGCATTATTTCTTCTCGTAAAATTTAAGTGTTTCCAATACGTACGTATTTGCCTTTACTGTGCAACACTGTTTTCCTAATAAGGTGGTATTCTTACATATTCCTTCGAGAGAAAACTCTCCTGTGCGTTCTCTTTTGAGGCTACACGCTTAGACATACATGCAACACCAAAACTTTTCGAGTTACAACGTGTTGTTTAGGAAGAACAAGATAATTTCTCACGATGCGGGATTTCCTTAAAACGAGGTTTGCTGACAAATTTTGACGAAAGAAAATTGTCCTGTGGGTTCTCTTTTGGGGCTACACGTTTAGACGTACAAGCCACACCAAATCTTTTCCAGTAAAAACGTGTTGTTTAGGAGATACAAGCTAATTTTGTACGATGCTTTAATACATCTCGTAAAGTTTAAGTGTTTCCAATATGTACGCTTTCGTCTTTACTCAGCAACACTGTACTTCCTTATAAAGTGGTATTCTTAACTATTCTTTCGAGAGAAAACTCTCCTGTGCGTTCTCTCTTGAGGCTACATGCTTAGACATACAGGCAACACCACAGCTTTTCGAGTTACAATGTGTTGTTTAGGAAAAACAAGATAATTTAGCACGATGCGGGATTTCCTTAAAACGTGGTTTTCTGACAAATTTTGACGAAAGAAAATACTCCTGTGGGTTCTCTTTTGAGGCTACACGTTTAGCCGTACACGCCACACCAAATCTTTTCGAATTACAACCTGTTGTTTAGGAGATACAAGCTAATTTTTTTACGATGCGTTATTTCTTCTCGTAAAGTGTTTCCAATAAGTACGTATTTGTCTTTACTCTGCAACACTGTGTTTCCTTACAACGTGGTATTCTTACATATTCTTTCGAGAGAAAACTCTCCTGTGCGTTCTCTTTTGAGGCTACATGCTTAGACATACACGCAACACCAAAGCTTTTCGAGTTACAACGTGTTTTTTAGGAAGAACAAGATAATTTCTCACGATGCGGGATTTCCTTAAAACGTGGTTTTCTGACAAATTTTGACGAAAGAAATTTGTCCTGTGGTTCTCTTTGAGGCTACACGTTTAGATGTACACGCCACAACAAATCTTTTCGAGTTACAACGTGTTGTTTAGGAGATACAAGCTAATTTTGTACGATGCTTTATTTCATCTCGTAAAGTTTAATTGTTTCCAATACGAAAGTATTTGTCATTATTCTGCAACAGTGTACTTCCTTATAATGTGGTATTCTTACATATTCTTTCGAGAGAAAACTCTCCTGTGTGTTCTCTTTTGAGGCTACACGCTTAGACATACACGCAACACCAAAGCTTTTCGAGTTACAACGCGTTGTTTAGGAAAAACAAGATAATTTCGCACGATGCGGGATTTCCTTAATACGTGGTTTTCTGACAAATTTTGACCAAAGAAAATTCTCCTGTGTGTTCTCTTTTGAGGCTACACGTTTAGACGTACAGGTCACACCAAATCTTTTCGAGTTACAACGTGTTGTTTAGGAGATACAAGCTAATTTTTTACGATGCGTTATTTCTTCTCATAAAGTGTTTCCAATAAGTACGTATTTGTCTTTACTCTGCAACACTGTATTTCCTTATAAGGTGGTATTCTTACATATTCTTTTTAGAGAAAACTCTCCTGTGTGCTCTCTTTTGTGTCTACACGCTTAGACATACACGCAACTCCAAAGCTTTTCGAGTTACAACGCATTGTTTAGGAAAAACAAGATAATTTTGCACGATAAGGGATTTCCTTAAAACGTGGTTTTCTTACATATTTTGAGGATAAAAAATTCTCCTGTCGGTTCTCTTTTGAGGCTACACATTTAGATGTACACGTCACACCAAATATTTTCGAGTTACAACGTGTTGTTTAGGAGATACAAGCTAATTTTGTACGATTTTTTATTTCTTCTCTTAAAGTTTTACAATATGTACGTATTTGTCTTTAATCTGCAACACTGTATTTCCTTATAACGTGGTATTCTTACATATTCTTTCGAGAGAAAACTCTCCTTGCATTCCCTTTAGAGGCTACACACTTAGACATACACGCAACCCCAAAGCTTTTCGAGTTACAACGTGTTGTTTAGGAAAAACAAGATAATTTCGCACGATGCGGGATTTCCTTAAAACGTGGTTTTCTGACAAATTTTGATGAAAGAAAACTCTCCTGTGGGTTCTCTTTTGAGGATACACGTTTAGACGTACACGCCACAACAAATCTTTTCGAGTCACAACATGTTGTTTAGGACATACAAGCTAATTTTGCAAGATGCGTTATTTCTCTCATAAAGTGTTTCCAGTATGTACGTATTTGTCTTTACTCTGCCACACTGTATTTCCTTATAACGTGGTATTCTTACATATTCTTTCGAGAGAAAACTCTCCTATGCGTTCTCTTTTGGGGCTACATGCTTAGACATACACCCAACACCAAAGCTTTTCGAGTAAAAACCTGTTGTTTAGGAAGAACAAGATAATTTCTCACGATGCGCGATTTCCTTAAAACGTGGTTTTCTGAAAAATTTTGACGAAAGAAAATTGTCCTGTGGGTTCTCTTTTGAGGCTACAGGTTTAGACGTACATGCCACACCAAATCTTTTCGAGTTACAACGTGTTGTTTAGGAGATACAAGCTAATTTTGTACGATGCTTTATTTCATCTCATAAAGTTTAAGAGTTTCCAATACATACGTGTTTGTCTTTACTCTGCAACACTGTATTTCCTTATAACGTGGTATTCTTTCATATTCTTTCGAGAGAAAACTCTCCTGTGCGTTCTCTTTTGAGGCTACACGCTTAGACATACACGCCATAGCAAAGCTTTTCGAGTTACAACATGTTGTTTAGGAAGAACAAGATAATTTCCCACGATGCGGGATTTCCTTAAAACGTGGTGTTCTGACAAATTTTGATGAAAGAAAATTCTCCTGTGGGTTCTCTTTTGAGGCTACACCTTTTGACGTACACACCACACCAAATCTTTTTGAGTTTCACCGTGCTGTTTAGGAGATCCAAGCTAATTTTTTTTACGATGCATTATTTCTTCCCGTAAAGTTTAAGTGTTTCCAATACATACGTTTTTGTCTTTACACTGCAACTCTGTTTTTCCTTATAACGTGGTATTCTTACATACTCTTTCGAGAGAAAACTCTCCTGCGCGTTCTCTTTTGAGGCTACACGCTTAGACATACAGGCAACACCACAGCTTTTCGAGTTACAATGTGTTGTTTAGGAAAAACAAGATAATTTAGCACGATGCGGGATTTCCTTAAAACGTGGTGTTCTGACAAATTTTGACGAAAGAAAATACTCCTGTGGGTTCTCTTTTGAGGCTACACGTTTAGCCGTACACGCCACACCAAATCTTTTCGAGTTACAACCTGTTGTTTAGGAGATACAAGCTAATTTTTTTATGATGCGTTATTTCTTCTCGTAAAGTGTTTCCAATAAGTACTTATTTGTCTTTACTCTGCAACACTGTGTTTCCTTATAACGTGGTATTCTTACATATTCTTTCGAGAGAAAACTCTCCTGTGCATTCTCTTTTGAGGCTACACGCTTAGACATACAGGCAACACCACAGCTTTTCGAGTTACAATGTGTTGTTTAGGAAAAACAAGATAATTTAGCACGATGCGGGATTTCCTTAAAACGTGGTTTTCTGACAAATTTTGACGAAAGAAAATACTCCCGAGGTTTCTCTTTTGAGGCTACACGTTTAGACGTACACGCCACACCAAATCTTTTCGAGTTACAACGTGTTGTTTAGGAGATACAAGCTAATTTTTTAAGATGCGTTATTTCTTCTCGTAAAGTTTAAGTGTTTCCAATACGTACGTATTTGCCTTTACTCTGCAACACTGTTTTCCTAATAACGTGGTATTCTTACATATTCCTTCGAGAGAAAACTCTCCTGTGCGTTCTCTTTTGAGGCTACACGCTTAGACATACATGCAACAGCAAAACTTTTCGAGTTACAACATGTTGTTTAGGAAGAACAAGATAATTTCCCACGATGCGGGATTTCCTTAAAACGTGGTGTTCTGACAAATTTTGATGAAAGAAAATTCTCCTGTGGGTTCTCTTTTGAGGCTACACCTTTAGACATACAAACCACACCAAATCTTTTTGAGTTACACCGTGCTGTTTAGGAGATACAAGCTAATTTTTTTTACGATGCATTATTTCTTCCCGTAAAGTTTAAGTGTTTCCAATACATACGATTTTGTCTTTACACTGCAACTCTGTTTTTCCTTATAACGTGGTATTCTTACATACTCTTTCGAGAGAAAACTCTCCTGTGCGTTCTCTTTTGAGGCTACACGCTTAGACATACAGGCAACACCACAGCTTTTCGAGTTACAATGTGTTGTTTAGGAAAAACAAGATAATTTAGCACGATGCGGGATTTCCTTAAAACGTGGTTTTCTGACAAGTTTTGACGAAAGAAAATACTCCTGTGGGTTCTCTTTTGAGGCTACACGTTTAGCCGTACACGCCACACCAAATCTTTTCGAGTTACAACCTGTTGTTTAGGAGATACAAGCTAATTTTTTTACGATGCGTTATTTCTTCTCGTAAAGTGTTTCCAATAAGTACGTATTTGTCTTTACTCTGCAACACTGTGTTTCCTTATAACGTGGTATTCTTACATATTCTTTCGAGAGAAAACTCTCCTGTGCGTTCTCTTTTGAGGCTACATGCTTAGACATACACGCAACACCAAAGCATTTCGAGTTACAACGTGTTTTTTAGGAAGAACAAGATAATTTCTCACGATGCGGGATTTCCTTAAAACGTGGTTTTCTGACAAATTTTGACGAAAGAAATTTGTCCTGTGGTTCTCTTTGAGGCTACACGTTTAGATGTACACGCCACACCAAATCTTTTCGAGTTACAACGTGTTGTTTAGGAGATACAAGCTAATTTTGTACGATGCTTTATTTCATCTCGTAAAGTTTAAGGGTTTCCAATACGAAAGTATTTGTCATTATTCTGCAACAGTGTACTTCCTTATAATGTGGTATTCTTACATATTCTTTCGAGAGAAAACTCTCCTGTGTGTTCTCTTTTGAAGCTACACGCTTAGACATACACGCAACACCAAAGCTTTTCGAGTTACAACGCGTTGTTTAGGAAAAACAAGATAATTTCGCACGATGCGGGATTTCCTTAATACGTGGTTTTCTGACAAATTTTGACCAAAGAAAATTCTCCTGTGTGTTCTCTTTTGAGGCTACACGTTTAGACGTACAGGTCACACCAAATCTTTTCGAGTTACAACGTGTTGTTTAGGAGATACAAGCTAATTTTTTACGATGCGTTATTTCTTCTCATAAAGTGTTTCCAATAAGTACGTATTTGTCTTTACTCTGCAACACTGTATTTCCTTATAAGGTGGTATTCTTACATATTCTTTTTAGAGAAAACTCTCATGTGTGCTCTCTTTTGTGTCTACACGCTTAGACATACACGCAACTCCAAAGCTTTTCGAGTTACAACGCATTGTTTAGGAAAAACAAGATAATTTTGCACGATAAGGGATTTCCTTAAAACGTGGTTTTCTTACATATTTTGAGGATAAAAAATTCTCCTGTCTGTTCTCTTTTGAGGCTACACATTTAGACGTACACGTCACACCAAATATTTTCGAGTTACAACGTGCTGTTTAGGAGATACAAGCTAATTTTGTATGATTTTTTATTTCTTCTCTTAAAGTTTTACAATATGTACGTATTTGTCTTTACTCTTCAACACTGTATTTCCTTATAACGTGGTATTCTTACATATTCTTTCGAGACAAAACTCTCCTTGCATTCCTTTTAGAAGCTACACACTTAGACATACATGCAACACCAAAGCTTTTCGAGTTACAACGTGTTGTTTAGGAAAAACAAGATAATTTCTCACGATGCGGGATTTCCTTAAAACGTGGTTTTCTGACAAATTTTGACGAAAGAAAACTCTCCTGTGGGTTCTCTTTTGAGGATACACGTTTCGACGTACACGCCACACCAAATCTTTTCGAGTTACAACATGTTGTTTAGGACATACAAGCAAATTTTGCAAGATGCGTTATTTCTCTCATAAAGTGTTTCCAGTATGTATGTATTTGTCTTTACTCTGCCACACTGTATTTCCTTATAACGTGGTATTCTTATAGATTCGTTCGAGAGAAAACTCTCCTATGCGTTCTCTTTTGGGGCTACATGCTTAGACATACACCCAACACCAAAGCTTTTCGAGTTAAAACGTGTTGTTTAGGAAGAACAAGATAATTTCTCACGATGCGCGATTTCCTTAAAACGTGGTTTTCTGACAAATTTTGACGAAAGAAAATTGTCCTGTGGGTTCTCTTTTGAGGCTACACGTTTAGACGTACATGCCACACCAAATCTTTTCGAGTTACAACGTGTTGTTTAGGAGATACAAGCTAATTTTGTACGATGCTTTAATTCATCTCGTAAAGTTTAAGGGTTTCCAATACATATGTGTTTGTCTTTACTCTGTAACACTGTATTTCCTTATAAGGTGGTATCCTATCATATTCTTTCGAGAGAAAACTCTCCTGTGCGTTCTCTTTTGAGGCTACACGCTTAGACATACACGCAACAGCAAAGCCTTTCGAGTTACAACATGTTGCTTAGGAAGAACAAGATAATTTCCCACGATGCGGGATTTCCTTAAAACGTGGTGTTCTGACAAATTTTGATGAAAGAAAATACTCCTGTGGGTTCTCTTTTGAGGCTACACCTTTAGACGTGCACACCACACCAAATCTTTTTGAGTTACACCGTGCTGTTTAGGAGATACAAACTAATTTTTTTTTACGATGCGTTATTTCTTCTCATAAAGTTTAAGTGTTTCCAATACATACGTTTTTGTCTTTACACTGCAACTCTGTATTTCCTTATAACGTGGTATTCTTACATATTCTTTCGAGAGAAAACTCTCCTGTGCATTCTCTTTTGAGGCTACACGCTTAGACATACAGGCAACACCACAGCTTTTCGAGTTACAATGTGTTGTTTAGGAAAAACAAGATAATTTAGCACGATGCGGGATTTCCTTAAAACGTGGTTTTCTGACAAATTTTGACGAAAGAAAATACTCCTGTGGGTTCTCTTTTGAGGCTACACGTTTAGCCGTACACGCCACACCAAATCTTTTCGAGTTACAACCTGTTGTTTAGGAGATACAAGCTAATTTTTTTACGATGCGTTATTTCTTCTCGTAAAGTGTTTCCAATAAGTACGTATTTGTCTTTACTCTGCAACACTGTGTTTCCTTATAACGTGGTATTCTTACATATTCTTTCGAGAGAAAACTCTCCTCTGCATTCTCTTTTGAGGCTACACGCTTAGACATACAGGCAACACCACAGCTTTTCGAGTTACAATGTGTTGTTTAGGAAAAACAAGATAATTTAGCACGATGCGGGATTTCCTTAAAACGTGGTTTTCTGACAAATTTTGACGAAAGAAAATACTCCCGAGGTTTCTCTTTTGAGGCTACACGTTTAGACGTACACGCCACACCAAATCTTTTCGAGTTACAACGTGTTGTTTAGGAGATACAAGCTAATTTTTTAAGATGCATTATTTCTTCTCGTAAAGTTTAAGTGTTTCCAATACGTACGTATTTGCCTTTACTGTGCAACACTGTTTTCCTAATAAGGTGGTATTCTTACATATTCCTTCGAGAGAAAACTCTCCTGTGCGTTCTCTTTTGAGGCTACACGCTTAGACATACATGCAACACCAAAACTTTTCGAGTTACAACGTGTTGTTTAGGAAGAACAAGATAATTTCTCACGATGCGGGATTTCCTTAAAACGAGGTTTGCTGACAAATTTTGACGAAAGAAAATTGTCCTGTGGGTTCTCTTTTGGGGCTACACGTTTAGACGTACAAGCCACACCAAATCTTTTCCAGTAAAAACGTGTTGTTTAGGAGATACAAGCTAATTTTGTACGATGCTTTAATACATCTCCTAAAGTTTATGTGTTTCCAATATGTACGCTTTCGTCTTTACTCAGCAACACTGTACTTCCTTATAAAGTGGTATTCTTAACTATTCTTTCGAGAGAAAACTCTCCTGTGCGTTCTCTCTTGAGGCTACATGCTTAGACATACAGGCAACACCACAGCTTTTCGAGTTACAATGTGTTGTTTAGGAAAAACAAGATAATTTAGCACGATGCGGGATTTCCATAAAACGTGGTTTTCTGACAAATTTTGACGAAAGAAAATACTCCTGTGGGTTCTCTTTTGAGGCTACATGTTTAGCCGTACACGCCACACCAAATCTTTTCGAGTTACAACCTGTTGTTTAGAAGATACAAGCTAATTTTTTTACGATGCGTTATTTCTTCTCGTAAAGTGTTTCCAATAAGTACGTATTTGTCTTTACTCTGCAACACTGTGTTTCCTTATAACGTGGTATTCTTACATATTTTTTCGAGAGAAAACTCTCCTGTGCGTTCTCTTTTGAGGCTACATGCTTAGACATACACGCAACACCAAAGCTTTTCGAGTTACAACGTGTTTTTTAGGAAGAACAAGATAATTTCTCACGATGCGGGATTTCCTTAAAACGTGGTTTTCTGACAAATTTTGACGAAAGAAATTTGTCCTGTGGTTCTCTTTGAGGCAACACGTTTAGATGTACACGCCACAACAAATCTTTTCGAGTTACAACGTGTTGTTAAGGAGATACAAGCTAATTTTGTACGATGCTTTATTTCATCTCGTAAAGTTTAAGGGTTTCCAATACGAAAGTATTTGTCATTATTCTGCAACAGTGTACTTCCTTATAATGTGGTATTCTTACATATTCTTTCGAGAGAAAACTCTCCTGTGTGTTCTCTTTTGAGGCTACACGCTTAGACATACACGCAACACCAAAGCTTTTCGAGTTACAACGCGTTGTTTAGGAAAAACAAGATAATTTCGCACGATGCGGGATTTCCTTAATACGTGGTTTTCTGACAAATTTTGACCAAAGAAAATTCTCCTGTGTGTTCTCTTTTGAGGCTACACGTTTAGACGTACAGGTCACACCAAATCTTTTCGAGTTACAACGTGTTGTTTAGGAGATACAAGCTAATTTTTTACGATGCGTTATTTCTTCTCATAAAGTGTTTCCAATAAGTACGTATTTGTCTTTACTCTGCAACACTGTATTTCCTTATAAGGTGGTATTCTTACATATTCTTTTTAGAGAAAACTCTCCTGTGTGCTCTCTTTTGTGTCTACACGCTTAGACATACACGCAACTCCAAAGCTTTTCGAGTTACAACGCATTGTTTAGGAAAAACAAGATAATTTTGCATGATAAGGGATTTCCTTAAAACGTGGTTTTCTTACATATTTTGAGGATAAAAAATTCTCCTGTTGGTTCTCTTTTGAGGCTACACATTTAGACGTACACGTCACACCAAATATTTTCGAGTTACAACGTGTTGTTTAGGAGATACAAGCTAATTTTGTACGATTTTTTATTTCTTCTCTTAAAGTTTTACAATATGTACGTATTTGCCTTTAATCTGCAACACTGTATTTCCTTATAACGTGGTATTCTTACATATTCTTTCGAGAGAAAACTCTCCTTGCATTCCCTTTAGAGGCTACACACTTAGACATACACGCAACCCCAAAGCTTTTCGAGTTACAACGTGTTGTTTAGGAAAAACAAGATAATTTCGCACGATGCGGGATTTCCTTAAAACGTGGTTTTCTGACAAATTTTGATGAAAGAAAACTCTCCTGTGTGTTCTCTTTTGAGGATACACGTTTAGACGTACACGCCACAACAAATCTTTTCGAGTCACAACATGTTGTTTAGGACATACAAGCTAATTTTGCAAGATGCGTTATTTCTCTCATAAAGTGTTTCCAGTATGTACGTATTTGTCTTTACTCTGCCACACTGTATTTCCTTATAACGTGGTATTCTTACATATTCTTTCGAGAGAAAACTCTCCTATGCGTTCTCTTTTGGGGCTACATGCTTAGACATACACCCAACACCAAAGCTTTTCGAGTAAAAACCTGTTGTTTAGGAAGAACAAGATAATTTCTCACGATGCGCGATTTCCTTAAAACGTGGTTTTCTGAAAAATTTTGACGAAAGAAAATTGTCCTGTGGGTTCTCTTTTGAGGCTACAGGTTTAGACGTACATGCCACACCAAATCTTTTCGAGTTACAACGTGTTGTTTAGGAGATACAAGCTAATTTTGTACGATGCTTTATTTCATCTCATAAAGTTTAAGAGTTTCCAATACATACGTGTTTGTCTTTACTCTGCAACACTGTATTTCCTTATAACGTGGTATTCTTTCATATTCTTTCGAGAGAAAACTCTCCTGTGCGTTCTCTTTTGAGGCTACACGCTTAGACATACACGCAATAGCAAAGCTTTTCGAGTTACAACATGTTGTTTAGGAAGAACAAGATAATTTCCCACGATGCGGGATTTCCTTAAAACGTGGTGTTCTGACAAATTTTGATGAAAGAAAATTCTCCTGTGGGTTCTCTTTTGAGGCTACACCTTTTGACGTACACACCACACCAAATCTTTTTGAGTTTCACCGTGCTGTTTAGGAGATCCAAGCTAATTTTTTTTACGATGCATTATTTCTTCCCGTAAAGTTTAAGTGTTTCCAATACATACGTTTTTGTCTTTACACTGCAACTCTGTTTTTCCTTATAACGTGGTATTCTTACATACTCTTTCGAGAGAAAACTCTCCTGTGCGTTCTCTTTTGAGGCTACACGCTTAGACATACAGGCAACACCACAGCTTTTCGAGTTACAATGTGTTGTTTAGGAAAAACAAGATAATTTAGCACGATGCGGGATTTCCTTAAAACGTGGTTTTCTGACAAATTTTGACGAAAGAAAATACTCCTGTGGGTTCTCTTTTGAGGCTACACGTTTAGCCGTACACGCCACACCAAATCTTTTCGAGTTACAACCTGTTGTTTAGGAGATACAAGCTAATTTTTTTACGATGCGTTATTTCTTCTCGTAAAGTGTTTCCAATAAGTACGTATTTGTCTTTGCAACACTGTGTTTCCTTATAACGTGGTATTCTTACATATTCTTTCGAGAGAAAACTCTCCTGTGCATTCTCTTTTGAGGCTACATGCTTAGACATACACGCAACACCAAAGCTTTTCGAGTTACAACGTGTTTTTTAGGAAGAACAAGATAATTTCTCACGATGCGGGATTTCCTTAAAACATGGTTTTCTGACAAATTTTGACGAAAGAAATTTGTCCTGTGGTTCTCTTTGAGGCTACACGTTTAGATGTACACGCCACACCAAATCTTTTCGAGTTACAACGTGTTGTTTAGGAGATACAAGCTAATTTTGTACGATGCTTTATTTCATCTCGTAAAGTTTAAGGGTTTCCAATACGAAAGTATTTGTCATTATTCTGCAACAGTGTACTTCCTTATAATGTGGTATTCTTACATATTCTTTCGAGAGAAAACTCTCCTGTGTGTTCTCTTTTGAGGCTACATGCTTAGACATACACGCAACACCAAAGCTTTTCGAGTTACAACGCGTTGTTTAGGAAAAACAAGATAATTTCGCACGATGCGGGATTTCCTTAATACGTGGTTTTCTGACAAATTTTGACCAAAGAAAATTCTCCTGTGTGTTCTCTTTTGAGGCTACACGTTTACACGTACAGGTCACACCAAATCGTTTCGAGTTACAACGTGTTGTTTAGGAGATACAAGCTATTTTTTTACGATGCGTTATTTCTTCTCATAAAGTGTTTCCAATAAGTACGTATTTGTCTTTACTCTGCAACACTGTATTTCCTTATAAGGTGGTATTCTTACATATTCTTTTTAGAGAAAACTCTCCTGTGTGCTCTCTTTTGTGTCTACACGCTTAGACATACACGCAACTCCAAAGCTTTTCGAGTTACAACGCATTGTTTAGGAAAAACAAGATAATTTTGCACGATAAGGGATTTCCTTAAAACGTGGTTTTCTTACATATTTTGAGGATAAAAAATTCTCCTGTCGGTTCTCTTTTGAGGCTACACATTTAGACGTACACGTCACACCAAATATTTTCGAGTTACAACGTGCTGTTTAGGAGATACAAGCTAATTTTGTATGATTTTTTATTTCTTCTCTTAAAGTTTTACAATATGTACGTATTTGTCTTTACTCTTCAACACTGTATTTCCTTATAACGTGGTATTCTTACATATTCTTTCGAGACAAAACTCTCCTTGCATTCCTTTTAGAGGCTACACACTTAGACATACATGCAACACCAAAGCTTTTCGAGTTACAACGTGTTGTTTAGGAAAAACAAGATAATTTCGCACGATGCGGGATTTCCTTAAAACGTGGTTTTCTGACAAATTTTGACGAAAGAAAACTCTCCTGTGGGTTCTCTTTTGAGGATACACGTTTAGACGTACACGCCACACCAAATCTTTTCGAGTTACAACATGTTGTTTAGGACATACAAGCAAATTTTGCAAGATGCGTTATTTCTCTCATAAAGTGTTTCCAGTATGTATGTATTTGTCTTTACTCTGCCACACTGTATTTCCTTATAACGTGGTATTCTTATAGATTCGTTCGAGAGAAAACTCTCCTATGCGTTCTCTTTTGGGGCTACATGCTTAGACATACACCCAACACCAAAGCTTTTCGAGTTAAAACGTGTTGTTTAGGAAGAACAAGATAATTTCTCACGATGCGCGATTTCCTTAAAACGTGGTTTTCTGACAAATTTTGACGAAAGAAAATTGTCCTGTGGGTTCTCTTTTGAGGCTACACGTTTAGACGTACATGCCACACCAAATCTTTTCGAGTTACAACGTGTTGTTTAGGAGATACAAGCTAATTTTGTACGATGCTTTAATTCATCTCGTAAAGTTTAAGGGTTTCCAATACATACGTGTTTGTCTTTACTCTGTAACACTGTATTTCCTTATAAGGTGGTATCCTTTCATATTCTTTCGAGAGAAAACTCTCCTGTACGTTCTCTTTTGAGGCTACACGCTTAGACATACACGCAACAGCAAAGCCTTTCGAGTTACAACATGTTGCTTAGGAAGAACAAGATAATTTCCCACGATGCGGGATTTCCTTAAAACGTGGTGTTCTGACAAATTTTGATGAAAGAAAATACTCCTGTGGGTTCTCTTTTGAGGCTACACCTTTAGACGTACACACCACACCAAATCTTTTTGAGTTACACCGTGCTGTTTAGGAGATACAAACTAATTTTTTTTTACGATGCGTTATTTCTTCTCATAAAGTTTAAGTGTTTCCAATACATACGTTTTTGTCTTTACACTGCAACTCTGTATTTCCTTATAACGTGGTATTCTTACATATTCTTTCGAGAGAAAACTCTCCTGTGCATTCTCTTTTGAGGCTACACGCTTAGACATACAGGCAACACCACAGCTTTTCGAGTTACAATGTGTTGTTTAGGAAAAACAAGATAATTTAGCACGATGCGGGATTTCCTTAAAACGTGGTTTTCTGACAAATTTTGACGAAAGAAAATACTCCTGTGGGTTCTCTTTTGAGGCTACACGTTTAGCCGTACACGCCACACCAAATCTTTTCGAGTTACAACCTGTTGTTTAGGAGATACAAGCTAATTTTTTTACGATGCGTTATTTCTTCTCGTAAAGTGTTTCCAATAAGTACGTATTTGTCTTTACTCTGCAACACTGTGTTTCCTTATAACGTGGTATTCTTACATATTCTTTCGAGAGAAAACTCTCCTGTGCATTCTCTTTTGAGGCTACACGCTTAGACATACAGGCAACACCACAGCTTTTCGAGTTACAATGTGTTGTTTAGGAAAAACAAGATAATTTAGCACGATGCGGGATTTCCTTAAAACGTGGTTTTCTGACAAATTTTGACGAAAGAAAATACTCCCGAGGTTTCTCTTTTGAGGCTACACGTTTAGACGTACACGCCACACCAAATCTTTTCGAGTTACAACGTGTTGTTTAGGAGATACAAGCTAATTTTTTAAGATGCATTATTTCTTCTCGTAAAGTTTAAGTGTTTCCAATACGTACGTATTTGCCTTTACTGTGCAACACTGTTTTCCTAATAAGGTGGTATTCTTACATATTCCTTCGAGAGAAAACTCTCCTGTGCGTTCTCTTTTGAGGCTACACGCTTAGACATACATGCAACACCAAAACTTTTCGAGTTACAACGTGTTGTTTAGGAAGAACAAGATAATTTCTCACGATGCGGGATTTCCTTAAAACGAGGTTTGCTGACAAATTTTGACGAAAGAAAATTGTCCTGTGGGTTCTCTTTTGGGGCTACACGTTTAGACGTACAAGCCACACCAAATCTTTTCCAGTAAAAACGTGTTGTTTAGGAGATACAAGCTAATTTTGTACGATGCTTTAATACATCTCGTAAAGTTTATGTGTTTCCAATATGTACGCTTTCGTCTTTACTCAGCAACACTGTACTTCCTTATAAAGTGGTATTCTTAACTATTCTTTCGAGAGAAAACTCTCCTGTGCGTTCTCTCTTGAGGCTACATGCTTAGACATACAGGCAACACCACAGCTTTTTGAGTTACAATGTGTTGTTTAGGAAAAACAAGATAATTTAGCACGATGCGGGATTTCCATAAAACGTGGTTTTCTGACAAATTTTGACGAAAGAAAATACTCCTGTGGGTTCTCTTTTGAGGCTACACGTTTAGCCGTACACGCCACACCAAATCTTTTCGAGTTACAACCTGTTGTTTAGAAGATACAAGCTAATTTTTTTACGATGCGTTATTTCTTCTCGTAAAGTGTTTCCAATAAGTACGTATTTGTCTTTACTCTGCAACACTGTGTTTCCTTATAACGTGGTATTCTTACATATTCTTTCGAGAGAAAACTCTCCTGTGCGTTCTCTTTTGAGGCTACATGCTTAGACATACACGCAACACCAAAGCTTTTCGAGTTACAACGTGTTTTTTAGGAAGAACAAGATAATTTCTCACGATGCGGGATTTCCTTAAAACGTGGTTTTCTGACAAATTTTGACGAAAGAAATTTGTCCTGTGGTTCTCTTTGAGGCTACACGTTTAGATGTACACGCCACACCAAATCTTTTCGAGTTACAACGTGTTGTTAAGGAGATACAAGCTAATTTTGTACGATGCTTTATTTCATCTCGTAAAGTTTAATTGTTTCCAATACGAAAGTATTTGTCATTATTCTGCAACAGTGTACTTCCTTATAATGTGGTATTCTTACATATTCTTTCGAGAGAAAACTCTCCTGTGTGTTCTCTTTTGAGGCTACACGCTTAGACATACACGCAACACCAAAGCTTTTCGAGTTACAACGCGTTGTTTAGGAAAAACAAGATAATTTCGCACGATGCGGGATTTCCTTAATACGTGGTTTTCTGACAAATTTTGACCAAAGAAAATTCTCCTGTGTGTTCTCTTTTGAGGCTACACGTTTAGACGTACAGGTCACACCAAATCTTTTCGAGTTACAACGTGTTGTTTAGGAGATACAAGCTAATTTTTTACGATGCGTTATTTCTTCTCATAAAGTGTTTCCAATAAGTACGTATTTGTCTTTACTCTGCAACACTGTATTTCCTTATAAGGTGGTATTCTTACATATTCTTTTTAGAGAAAACTCTCCTGTGTGCTCTCTTTTGTGTCTACACGCTTAGACATACACGCAACTCCAAAGCTTTTCGAGTTACAACGCATTGTTTAGGAAAAACAAGATAATTTTGCACGATAAGGGATTTCCTTAAAACGTGGTTTTCTTACATATTTTGAGGATAAAAAATTCTCCTGTTGGTTCTCTTTTGAGGCTACACATTTAGACGTACACGTCACACCAAATATTTTCGAGTTACAACGTGTTGTTTAGGAGATACAAGCTAATTTTGTACGATTTTTTATTTCTTCTCTTAAAGTTTTACAATATGTACGTATTTGCCTTTAATCTGCAACACTGTATTTCCTTATAACGTGGTATTCTTACATATTCTTTCGAGAGAAAACTCTCCTTGCATTCCCTTTAGAGGCTACACACTTAGACATACACGCAACCCCAAAGCTTTTCGAGTTACAACGTGTTGTTTAGGAAAAACAAGATAATTTCGCACGATGCGGGATTTCCTTAAAACGTGGTTTTCTGACAAATTTTGATGAAAGAAAACTCTCCTGTGGGTTCTCTTTTGAGGATACACGTTTAGACGTACACGCCACAACAAATCTTTTCGAGTCACAACATGTTGTTTAGGACATACAAGCTAATTTTGCAAGATGCGTTATTTCTCTCATAAAGTGTTTCCAGTATGTACATATTTGTCTTTACTCTGCCACACTGTATTTCCTTATAACGTGGTATTCTTACATATTCTTTCGAGAGAAAACTCTCCTATGCGTTCTCTTTTGGGGCTACATGCTTAGACATACACCCAACACCAAAGCTTTTCGAGTAAAAACCTGTTGTTTAGGAAGAACAAGATAATTTCTCACGATGCGCGATTTCCTTAAAACGTGGTTTTCTGAAAAATTTTGACGAAAGAAAATTGTCCTGTGGGTTCTCTTTTGAGGCTACAGGTTTAGACGTACATGCCACACCAAATCTTTTCGAGTTACAACGTGTTGTTTAGGAGATACAAGCTAATTTTGTACGATGCTTTATTTCATCTCATAAAGTTTAAGAGTTTCCAATACATACGTGTTTGTCTTTACTCTGCAACACTGTATTTCCTTATAACGTGGTATTCTTTCATATTCTTTCGAGAGAAAACTCTCCTGTGCGTTCTCTTTTGAGGCTACACGCTTAGACATACACGCAATAGCAAAGCTTTTCGAGTTACAACATGTTGTTTAGGAAGAACAAGATAATTTCCCACGATGCGGGATTTCCTTAAAACGTGGTGTTCTGACAAATTTTGATGAAAGAAAATTCTCCTGTGGGTTCTCTTTTGAGGCTACACCTTTTGACGTACACACCACACCAAATCTTTTTGAGTTTCACCGTGCTGTTTAGGAGATCCAAGCTAATTTTTTTTACGATGCATTATTTCTTCCCGTAAAGTTTAAGTGTTTCCAATACATACGTTTTTGTCTTTACACTGCAACTCTGTTTTTCCTTATAACGTGGTATTCTTACATACTCTTTCGAGAGAAAACTCTCCTGTGCGTTCTCTTTTGAGGCTACACGCTTAGACATACAGGCAACACCACAGCTTTTCGAGTTACAATGTGTTGTTTAGGAAAAACAAGATAATTTAGCACGATGCGGGATTTCCTTAAAACGTGGTTTTCTGACAAATTTTGACGAAAGAAAATACTCCTGTGGGTTCTCTTTTGAGGCTACACGTTTAGCCGTACACGCCACACCAAATCTTTTCGAGTTACAACCTGTTGTTTAGGAGATACAAGCTAATTTTTTTACGATGCGTTATTTCTTCTCGTAAAGTGTTTCCAATAAGTACGTATTTGTCTTTGCAACACTGTGTTTCCTTATAACGTGGTATTCTTACATATTCTTTCGAGAGAAAACTCTCCTGTGCATTCTCTTTTGAGGCTACATGCTTAGACATACACGCAACACCAAAGCTTTTCGAGTTACAACGTGTTTTTTAGGAAGAACAAGATAATTTCTCACGATGCGGGATTTCCTTAAAACATGGTTTTCTGACAAATTTTGACGAAAGAAATTTGTCCTGTGGTTCTCTTTGAGGCTACACGTTTAGATGTACACGCCACACCAAATCTTTTCGAGTTACAACGTGTTGTTTAGGAGATACAAGCTAATTTTGTACGATGCTTTATTTCATCTCGTAAAGTTTAAGGGTTTCCAATACGAAAGTATTTGTCATTATTCTGCAACAGTGTACTTCCTTATAATGTGGTATTCTTACATATTCTTTCGAGAGAAAACTCTCCTGTGTGTTCTCTTTTGAGGCTACATGCTTAGACATACACGCAACACCAAAGCTTTTCGAGTTACAACGCGTTGTTTAGGAAAAACAAGATAATTTCGCACGATGCGGGATTTCCTTAATACGTGGTTTTCTGACAAATTTTGACCAAAGAAAATTCTCCTGTGTGTTCTCTTTTGAGGCTACACGTTTACACGTACAGGTCACACCAAATCGTTTCGAGTTACAACGTGTTGTTTAGGAGATACAAGCTATTTTTTTACGATGCGTTATTTCTTCTCATAAAGTGTTTCCAATAAGTACGTATTTGTCTTTACTCTGCAACACTGTATTTCCTTATAAGGTGGTATTCTTACATATTCTTTTTAGAGAAAACTCTCCTGTGTGCTCTCTTTTGTGTCTACACGCTTAGACATACACGCAACTCCAAAGCTTTTCGAGTTACAACGCATTGTTTAGGAAAAACAAGATAATTTTGCACGATAAGGGATTTCCTTAAAACGTGGTTTTCTTACATATTTTGAGGATAAAAAATTCTCCTGTCGGTTCTCTTTTGAGGCTACACATTTAGACGTACACGTCACACCAAATATTTTCGAGTTACAACGTGCTGTTTAGGAGATACAAGCTAATTTTGTATGATTTTTTATTTCTTCTCTTAAAGTTTTACAATATGTACGTATTTGTCTTTACTCTTCAACACTGTATTTCCTTATAACGTGGTATTCTTACATATTCTTTCGAGACAAAACTCTCCTTGCATTCCTTTTAGAGGCTACACACTTAGACATACATGCAACACCAAAGCTTTTCGAGTTACAACGTGTTGTTTAGGAAAAACAAGATAATTTCGCACGATGCGGGATTTCCTTAAAACGTGGTTTTCTGACAAATTTTGACGAAAGAAAACTCTCCTGTGGGTTCTCTTTTGAGGATACACGTTTAGACGTACACGCCACACCAAATCTTTTCGAGTTACAACATGTTGTTTAGGACATACAAGCAAATTTTGCAAGATGCGTTATTTCTCTCATAAAGTGTTTCCAGTATGTATGTATTTGTCTTTACTCTGCCACACTGTATTTCCTTATAACGTGGTATTCTTATAGATTCGTTCGAGAGAAAACTCTCCTATGCGTTCTCTTTTGGGGCTACATGCTTAGACATACACCCAACACCAAAGCTTTTCGAGTTAAAACGTGTTGTTTAGGAAGAACAAGATAATTTCTCACGATGCGCGATTTCCTTAAAACGTGGTTTTCTGACAAATTTTGACGAAAGAAAATTGTCCTGTGGGTTCTCTTTTGAGGCTACACGTTTAGACGTACATGCCACACCAAATCTTTTCGAGTTACAACGTGTTGTTTAGGAGATACAAGCTAATTTTGTACGATGCTTTAATTCATCTCGTAAAGTTTAAGGGTTTCCAATACATACGTGTTTGTCTTTACTCTGTAACACTGTATTTCCTTATAAGGTGGTATCCTTTCATATTCTTTCGAGAGAAAACTCTCCTGTACGTTCTCTTTTGAGGCTACACGCTTAGACATACACGCAACAGCAAAGCCTTTCGAGTTACAACATGTTGCTTAGGAAGAACAAGATAATTTCCCACGATGCGGGATTTCCTTAAAACGTGGTGTTCTGACAAATTTTGATGAAAGAAAATACTCCTGTGGGTTCTCTTTTGAGGCTACACCTTTAGACGTACACACCACACCAAATCTTTTTGAGTTACACCGTGCTGTTTAGGAGATACAAACTAATTTTTTTTTACGATGCGTTATTTCTTCTCATAAAGTTTAAGTGTTTCCAATACATACGTTTTTGTCTTTACACTGCAACTCTGTATTTCCTTATAACGTGGTATTCTTACATATTCTTTCGAGAGAAAACTCTCCTGTGCATTCTCTTTTGAGGCTACACGCTTAGACATACAGGCAACACCACAGCTTTTCGAGTTACAATGTGTTGTTTAGGAAAAACAAGATAATTTAGCACGATGCGGGATTTCCTTAAAACGTGGTTTTCTGACAAATTTTGACGAAAGAAAATACTCCTGTGGGTTCTCTTTTGAGGCTACACGTTTAGCCGTACACGCCACACCAAATCTTTTCGAGTTACAACCTGTTGTTTAGGAGATACAAGCTAATTTTTTTACGATGCGTTATTTCTTCTCGTAAAGTGTTTCCAATAAGTACGTATTTGTCTTTACTCTGCAACACTGTGTTTCCTTATAACGTGGTATTCTTACATATTCTTTCGAGAGAAAACTCTCCTGTGCATTCTCTTTTGAGGCTACACGCTTAGACATACAGGCAACACCACAGCTTTTCGAGTTACAATGTGTTGTTTAGGAAAAACAAGATAATTTAGCACGATGCGGGATTTCCTTAAAACGTGGTTTTCTGACAAATTTTGACGAAAGAAAATACTCCCGAGGTTTCTCTTTTGAGGCTACACGTTTAGACGTACACGCCACACCAAATCTTTTCGAGTTACAACGTGTTGTTTAGGAGATACAAGCTAATTTTTTAAGATGCATTATTTCTTCTCGTAAAGTTTAAGTGTTTCCAATACGTACGTATTTGCCTTTACTGTGCAACACTGTTTTCCTAATAAGGTGGTATTCTTACATATTCCTTCGAGAGAAAACTCTCCTGTGCGTTCTCTTTTGAGGCTACACGCTTAGACATACATGCAACACCAAAACTTTTCGAGTTACAACGTGTTGTTTAGGAAGAACAAGATAATTTCTCACGATGCGGGATTTCCTTAAAACGAGGTTTGCTGACAAATTTTGACGAAAGAAAATTGTCCTGTGGGTTCTCTTTTGGGGCTACACGTTTAGACGTACAAGCCACACCAAATCTTTTCCAGTAAAAACGTGTTGTTTAGGAGATACAAGCTAATTTTGTACGATGCTTTAATACATCTCGTAAAGTTTATGTGTTTCCAATATGTACGCTTTCGTCTTTACTCAGCAACACTGTACTTCCTTATAAAGTGGTATTCTTAACTATTCTTTCGAGAGAAAACTCTCCTGTGCGTTCTCTCTTGAGGCTACATGCTTAGACATACAGGCAACACCACAGCTTTTCGAGTTACAATGTGTTGTTTAGGAAAAACAAGATAATTTAGCACGATGCGGGATTTCCATAAAACGTGGTTTTCTGACAAATTTTGACGAAAGAAAATACTCCTGTGGGTTCTCTTTTGAGGCTACACGTTTAGCCGTACACGCCACACCAAATCTTTTCGAGTTACAACCTGTTGTTTAGAAGATACAAGCTAATTTTTTTACGATGCGTTATTTCTTCTCGTAAAGTGTTTCCAATAAGTACGTATTTGTCTTTACTCTGCAACACTGTGTTTCCTTATAACGTGGTATTCTTACATATTCTTTCGAGAGAAAACTCTCCTGTGCGTTCTCTTTTGAGGCTACATGCTTAGACATACACGCAACACCAAAGCTTTTCGAGTTACAACGTGTTTTTTAGGAAGAACAAGATAATTTCTCACGATGCGGGATTTCCTTAAAACGTGGTTTTCTGACAAATTTTGACGAAAGAAATTTGTCCTGTGGTTCTCTTTGAGGCTACACGTTTAGATGTACACGCCACACCAAATCTTTTCGAGTTACAACGTGTTGTTAAGGAGATACAAGCTAATTTTGTACGATGCTTTATTTCATCTCGTAAAGTTTAATTGTTTCCAATACGAAAGTATTTGTCATTATTCTGCAACAGTGTACTTCCTTATAATGTGGTATTCTTACATATTCTTTCGAGAGAAAACTCTCCTGTGTGTTCTCTTTTGAGGCTACACGCTTAGACATACACGCAACACCAAAGCTTTTCGAGTTACAACGCGTTGTTTAGGAAAAACAAGATAATTTCGCACGATGCGGGATTTCCTTAATACGTGGTTTTCTGACAAATTTTGACCAAAGAAAATTCTCCTGTGTGTTCTCTTTTGAGGCTACACGTTTAGACGTACAGGTCACACCAAATCTTTTCGAGTTACAACGTGTTGTTTAGGAGATACAAGCTAATTTTTTACGATGCGTTATTTCTTCTCATAAAGTGTTTCCAATAAGTACGTATTTGTCTTTACTCTGCAACACTGTATTTCCTTATAAGGTGGTATTCTTACATATTCTTTTTAGAGAAAACTCTCCTGTGTGCTCTCTTTTGTGTCTACACGCTTAGACATACACGCAACTCCAAAGCTTTTCGAGTTACAACGCATTGTTTAGGAAAAACAAGATACTTTTGCACGATAAGGGATTTCCTTAAAACGTGGTTTTCTTACATATTTTGAGGATAAAAAATTCTCCTGTTGGTTCTCTTTTGAGGCTACACATTTAGACGTACACGTCACACCAAATATTTTCGAGTTACAACGTGTTGTTTAGGAGATACAAGCTAATTTTGTACGATTTTTTATTTCTTCTCTTAAAGTTTTACAATATGTACGTATTTGCCTTTAATCTGCAACACTGTATTTCCTTATAACGTGGTATTCTTACATATTCTTTCGAGAGAAAACTCTCCTTGCATTCCCTTTAGAGGCTACACACTTAGACATACACGCAACCCCAAAGCTTTTCGAGTTACAACGTGTTGTTTAGGAAAAACAAGATAATTTCGCACGATGCGGGATTTCCTTAAAACGTGGTTTTCTGACAAATTTTGATGAAAGAAAACTCTCCTGTGTGTTCTCTTTTGAGGATACACGTTTAGACGTACACGCCACAACAAATCTTTTCGAGTCACAACATGTTGTTTAGGACATACAAGCTAATTTTGCAAGATGCGTTATTTCTCTCATAAAGTGTTTCCAGTATGTACGTATTTGTCTTTACTCTGCCACACTGTATTTCCTTATAACGTGGTATTCTTACATATTCTTTCGAGAGAAAACTCTCCTATGCGTTCTCTTTTGGGGCTACATGCTTAGACATACACCCAACACCAAAGCTTTTCGAGTAAAAACCTGTTGTTTAGGAAGAACAAGATAATTTCTCACGATGCGCGATTTCCTTAAAACGTGGTTTTCTGAAAAATTTTGACGAAAGAAAATTGTCCTGTGGGTTCTCTTTTGAGGCTACAGGTTTAGACGTACATGCCACACCAAATCTTTTCGAGTTACAACGTGTTGTTTAGGAGATACAAGCTAATTTTGTACGATGCTTTATTTCATCTCATAAAGTTTAAGAGTTTCCAATACATACGTGTTTGTCTTTACTCTGCAACACTGTATTTCCTTATAACGTGGTATTCTTTCATATTCTTTCGAGAGAAAACTCTCCTGTGCGTTCTCTTTTGAGGCTACACGCTTAGACATACACGCAATAGCAAAGCTTTTCGAGTTACAACATGTTGTTTAGGAAGAACAAGATAATTTCCCACGATGCGGGATTTCCTTAAAACGTGGTGTTCTGACAAATTTTGATGAAAGAAAATTCTCCTGTGGGTTCTCTTTTGAGGCTACACCTTTTGACGTACACACCACACCAAATCTTTTTGAGTTTCACCGTGCTGTTTAGGAGATCCAAGCTAATTTTTTTTACGATGCATTATTTCTTCCCGTAAAGTTTAAGTGTTTCCAATACATACGTTTTTGTCTTTACACTGCAACTCTGTTTTTCCTTATAACGTGGTATTCTTACATACTCTTTCGAGAGAAAACTCTCCTGTGCGTTCTCTTTTGAGGCTACACGCTTAGACATACAGGCAACACCACAGCTTTTCGAGTTACAATGTGTTGTTTAGGAAAAACAAGATAATTTAGCACGATGCGGGATTTCCTTAAAACGTGGTTTTCTGACAAATTTTGACGAAAGAAAATACTCCTGTGGGTTCTCTTTTGAGGCTACACGTTTAGCCGTACACGCCACACCAAATCTTTTCGAGTTACAACCTGTTGTTTAGGAGATACAAGCTAATTTTTTTACGATGCGTTATTTCTTCTCGTAAAGTGTTTCCAATAAGTACGTATTTGTCTTTGCAACACTGTGTTTCCTTATAACGTGGTATTCTTACATATTCTTTCGAGAGAAAACTCTCCTGTGCATTCTCTTTTGAGGCTACATGCTTAGACATACACGCAACACCAAAGCTTTTCGAGTTACAACGTGTTTTTTAGGAAGAACAAGATAATTTCTCACGATGCGGGATTTCCTTAAAACATGGTTTTCTGACAAATTTTGACGAAAGAAATTTGTCCTGTGGTTCTCTTTGAGGCTACACGTTTAGATGTACACGCCACACCAAATCTTTTCGAGTTACAACGTGTTGTTTAGGAGATACAAGCTAATTTTGTACGATGCTTTATTTCATCTCGTAAAGTTTAAGGGTTTCCAATACGAAAGTATTTGTCATTATTCTGCAACAGTGTACTTCCTTATAATGTGGTATTCTTACATATTCTTTCGAGAGAAAACTCTCCTGTGTGTTCTCTTTTGAGGCTACATGCTTAGACATACACGCAACACCAAAGCTTTTCGAGTTACAACGCGTTGTTTAGGAAAAACAAGATAATTTCGCACGATGCGGGATTTCCTTAATACGTGGTTTTCTGACAAATTTTGACCAAAGAAAATTCTCCTGTGTGTTCTCTTTTGAGGCTACACGTTTACACGTACAGGTCACACCAAATCTTTTCGAGTTACAACGTGTTGTTTAGGAGATACAAGCTAATTTTTTACGATGCGTTATTTCTTCTCATAAAGTGTTTCCAATAAGTACGTATTTGTCTTTACTCTGCAACACTGTATTTCCTTATAAGGTGGTATTCTTACATATTCTTTTTAGAGAAAACTCTCCTGTGTGCTCTCTTTTGTGTCTACACGCTTAGACATACACGCAACTCCAAAGCTTTTCGAGTTACAACGCATTGTTTAGGAAAAACAAGATAATTTTGCACGATAAGGGATTTCCTTAAAACGTGGTTTTCTTACATATTTTGAGGATAAAAAATTCTCCTGTTGGTTCTCTTTTGAGGCTACACATTTAGACGTACACGTCACACCAAATATTTTCGAGTTACAACGTGTTGTTTAGGAGATACAAGCTAATTTTGTACGATTTTTTATTTCTTCTCTTAAAGTTTTACAATATGTACGTATTTGCCTTTAATCTGCAACACTGTATTTCCTTATAACGTGGTATTCTTACATATTCTTTCGAGAGAAAACTCTCCTTGCATTCCCTTTAGAGGCTACACACTTAGACATACACGCAACCCCAAAGCTTTTCGAGTTACAACGTGTTGTTTAGGAAAAACAAGATAATTTCGCACGATGCGGGATTTCCTTAAAACGTGGTTTTCTGACAAATTTTGATGAAAGAAAACTCTCCTGTGTGTTCTCTTTTGAGGATACACGTTTAGACGTACACGCCACAACAAATCTTTTCGAGTCACAACATGTTGTTTAGGACATACAAGCTAATTTTGCAAGATGCGTTATTTCTCTCATAAAGTGTTTCCAGTATGTACGTATTTGTCTTTACTCTGCCACACTGTATTTCCTTATAACGTGGTATTCTTACATATTCTTTCGAGAGAAAACTCTCCTATGCGTTCTCTTTTGGGGCTACATGCTTAGACATACACCCAACACCAAAGCTTTTCGAGTAAAAACCTGTTGTTTAGGAAGAACAAGATAATTTCTCACGATGCGCGATTTCCTTAAAACGTGGTTATCTGAAAAATTTTGACGAAAGAAAATTGTCCTGTGGGTTCTCTTTTGAGGCTACAGGTTTAGACGTACATGCCACACCAAATCTTTTCGAGTTACAACGTGTTGTTTAGGAGATACAAGCTAATTTTGTACGATGCTTTATTTCATCTCATAAAGTTTAAGAGTTTCCAATACATACGTGTTTGTCTTTACTCTGCAACACTGTATTTCCTTATAACGTGGTATTCTTTCATATTCTTTCGAGAGAAAACTCTCCTGTGCGTTCTCTTTTGAGGCTACACGCTTAGACATACACGCAATAGCAAAGCTTTTCGAGTTACAACATGTTGTTTAGGAAGAACAAGATAATTTCCCACGATGCGGGATTTCCTTAAAACGTGGTGTTCTGACAAATTTTGATGAAAGAAAATTCTCCTGTGGGTTCTCTTTTGAGGCTACACCTTTTGACGTACACACCACACCAAATCTTTTTGAGTTTCACCGTGCTGTTTAGGAGATCCAAGCTAATTTTTTTTTACGATGCATTATTTCTTCCCGTAAAGTTTAAGTGTTTCCAATACATACGTTTTTGTCTTTACACTGCAACTCTGTTTTTCCTTATAACGTGGTATTCTTACATACTCTTTCGAGAGAAAACTCTCCTGTGCGTTCTCTTTTGAGGCTACACGCTTAGACATACAGGCAACACCACAGCTTTTCGAGTTACAATGTGTTGTTTAGGAAAAACAAGATAATTTAGCACGATGCGGGATTTCCTTAAAACGTGGTTTTCTGACAAATTTTGACGAAAGAAAATACTCCTGTGGGTTCTCTTTTGAGGCTACACGTTTAGCCGTACACGCCACACCAAATCTTTTCGAGTTACAACCTGTTGTTTAGGAGATACAAGCTAATTTTTTTACGATGCGTTATTTCTTCTCGTAAAGTGTTTCCAATAAGTACTTATTTGTCTTTACTCTGCAACACTGTGTTTCCTTATAACGTGGTATTCTTACATATTCTTTCGAGAGAAAACTCTCCTGTGCATTCTCTTTTGAGGCTACACGCTTAGACATACAGGCAACACCACAGCTTTTCGAGTTACAATGTGTTGTTTAGGAAAAACAAGATAATTTAGCACAATGCGGGATTTCCTTAAAACGTGGTTTTCTGACAAATTTTGACGAAAGAAAATACTCCCGAGGTTTCTCTTTTGAGGCTACACGTTTAGACGTACACGCCACACCAAATCTTTTCGAGTTACAACGTGTTGTTTAGGAGATACAAGCTAATTTTTTAAGATGCATTATTTCTTCTCGTAAAATTTAAGTGTTTCCAATACGTACGTATTTGCCTTTACTGTGCAACACTGTTTTCCTAATAAGGTGGTATTCTTACATATTCCTTCGAGAGAAAACTCTCCTGTGCGTTCTCTTTTGAGGCTACACGCTTAGACATACATGCAACACCAAAACTTTTCGAGTTACAACGTGTTGTTTAGGAAGAACAAGATAATTTCTCACGATGCGGGATTTCCTTAAAACGAGGTTTGCTGACAAATTTTGACGAAAGAAAATTGTCCTGTGGGTTCTCTTTTGGGGCTACACGTTTAGACGTACAAGCCACACCAAATCTTTTCCAGTAAAAACGTGTTGTTTAGGAGATACAAGCTAATTTTGTACGATGCTTTAATACATCTCGTAAAGTTTAAGTGTTTCCAATATGTACGCTTTCGTCTTTACTCAGCAACACTGTACTTCCTTATAAAGTGGTATTCTTAACTATTCTTTCGAGAGAAAACTCTCCTGTGCGTTCTCTCTTGAGGCTACATGCTTAGACATACAGGCAACACCACAGCTTTTCGAGTTACAATGTGTTGTTTAGGAAAAACAAGATAATTTAGCACGATGCGGGATTTCCTTAAAACGTGGTTTTCTGACAAATTTTGACGAAAGAAAATACTCCTGTGGGTTCTCTTTTGAGGCTACACGTTTAGCTGTACACGCCACACCAAATCTTTTCGAATTACAACCTGTTGTTTAGGAGATACAAGCTAATTTTTTTACGATGCGTTATTTCTTCTCGTAAAGTGTTTCCAATAAGTACGTATTTGTCTTTACTCTGCAACACTGTGTTTCCTTACAACGTGGTATTCTTACATATTCTTTCGAGAGAAAACTCTCCTGTGCGTTCTCTTTTGAGGCTACATGCTTAGACATACACGCAACACCAAAGCTTTTCGAGTTACAACGTGTTTTTTAGGAAGAACAAGATAATTTCTCACGATGCGGGATTTCCTTAAAACGTGGTTTTCTGACAAATTTTGACGAAAGAAATTTGTCCTGTGGTTCTCTTTGAGGCTACACGTTTAGATGTACACGCCACAACAAATCTTTTCGAGTTACAACGTGTTGTTTAGGAGATACAAGCTAATTTTGTACGATGCTTTATTTCATCTCGTAAAGTTTAAGGGTTTCCAATACGAAAGTATTTGTCATTATTCTGCAACAGTGTACTTCCTTATAATGTGGTATTCTTACATATTCTTTCGAGAGAAAACTCTCCTGTGTGTTCTCTTTTGAGGCTACACGCTTAGACATACACGCAACACCAAAGCTTTTCGAGTTACAACGCGTTGTTTAGGAAAAACAAGATAATTTCGCACGATGCGGGATTTCCTTAATACGTGGTTTTCTGACAAATTTTGACCAAAGAAAATTCTCCTGTGTGTTCTCTTTTGAGGCTACACGTTTAGACGTACAGGTCACACCAAATCTTTTCGAGTTACAACGTGTTGTTTAGGAGATACAAGCTAATTTTTTACGATGCGTTATTTCTTCTCATAAAGTGTTTCCAATAAGTACGTATTTGTCTTTACTCTGCAACACTGTATTTCCTTATAAGGTGGTATTCTTACATATTCTTTTTAGAGAAAACTCTCCTGTGTGCTCTCTTTTGTGTCTACACGCTTAGACATACACGCAACTCCAAAGCTTTTCGAGTTACAACGCATTGTTTAGGAAAAACAAGATAATTTTGCACGATAAGGGATTTCCTTAAAACGTGGTTTTCTTACATATTTTGAGGATAAAATATTCTCCTGTCAGTTCTCTTTTGAGGCTACACATTTAGATGTACACGTCACACCAAATATTTTCGAGTTACAACGTGTTGTTTAGGAGATACAAGCTAATTTTGTACGATTTTTTATTTCTTCTCTTAAAGTTTTACAATATGTACGTATTTGTCTTTAATCTGCAACACTGTATTTCCTTATAACGTGGTATTCTTACATATTCCTTCGAGAGAAAACTCTCCTTGCATTCCCTTTAGAGGCTACACACTTAGACATACACGCAACCCCAAAGCTTTTCGAGTTACAACGTGTTGTTTAGGAAAAACAAGATAATTTCGCACGATGCGGGATTTCCTTAAAACGTGGTTTTCTGACAAATTTTGATGAAAGAAAACTCTCCTGTGGGTTCTCTTTTGAGGATACACGTTTAGACGTACACGCCACAACAAATCTTTTCGAGTCACAACATGTTGTTTAGGACATACAAGCTAATTTTGCAAGATGCGTTATTTCTCTCATAAAGTGTTTCCAGTATGTACGTATTTGTCTTTACTCTGCCACACTGTATTTCCTTATAACGTGGTATTCTTACATATTCTTTCGAGAGAAAACTCTCCTATGCGTTCTCTTTTGGGGCTACATGCTTAGACATACACCCAACACCAAAGCTTTTCGAGTAAAAACCTGTTGTTTAGGAAGAACAAGATAATTTCTCACGATGCGCGATTTCCTTAAAACGTGGTTTTCTGAAAAATTTTGACGAAAGAAAATTGTCCTGTGGGTTCTCTTTTGAGGCTACAGGTTTAGACGTACATGCCACACCAAATCTTTTCGAGTTACAACGTGTTGTTTAGGAGATACAAGCTAATTTTGTACGATGCTTTATTTCATCTCATAAAGTTTAAGAGTTTCCAATACATACGTGTTTGTCTTTACTCTGCAACACTGTATTTCCTTATAACGTGGTATTCTTTCATATTCTTTCGAGAGAAAACTCTCCTGTGCGTTCTCTTTTGAGGCTACACGCTTAGACATACACGCAATAGCAAAGCTTTTCGAGTTACAACATGTTGTTTAGGAAGAACAAGATAATTTCCCACGATGCGGGATTTCCTTAAAACGTGGTGTTCTGACAAATTTTGATGAAAGAAAATTCTCCTGTGGGTTCTCTTTTGAGGCTACACCTTTTGACGTACACACCACACCAAATCTTTTTGAGTTTCACCGTGCTGTTTAGGAGATCCAAGCTAATTTTTTTTACGATGCATTATTTCTTCCCGTAAAGTTTAAGTGTTTCCAATACATACGTTTTTGTCTTTACACTGCAACTCTGTTTTTCCTTATAACGTGGTATTCTTACATACTCTTTCGAGAGAAAACTCTCCTGTGCGTTCTCTTTTGAGGCTACACGCTTAGACATACAGGCAACACCACAGCTTTTCGAGTTACAATGTGTTGTTTAGGAAAAACAAGATAATTTAGCACGATGCGGGATTTCCTTAAAACGTGGTTTTCTGACAAATTTTGACGAAAGAAAATACTCCTGTGGGTTCTCTTTTGAGGCTACACGTTTAGCCGTACACGCCACACCAAATCTTTTCGAGTTACAACCTGTTGTTTAGGAGATACAAGCTAATTTTTTTACGATGCGTTATTTCTTCTCGTAAAGTGTTTCCAATAAGTACGTATTTGTCTTTACTCTGCAACACTGTGTTTCCTTATAACGTGGTATTCTTACATATTCTTTCGAGAGAAAACTCTCCTGTGCATTCTCTTTTGAGGCTACACGCTTAGACATACAGGCAACACCACAGCTTTTCGAGTTACAATGTGATTTTAGGAAAAACAAGATAATTTAGCACGATGCGGGATTTCCTTAAAACGTGGTTTTCTGACAAATTTTGACGAAAGAAAATACTCCTGTGGGTTCTCTTTTGAGGCTACACGTTTAGCCGTACACGCCACACCAAATCTTTTCGAGTTACAACCTGTTGTTTAGGAGATACAAGCTAATTTTTTTAAGATGCGTTATTTCTTCTCGTAAAGTGTTTCCAATAAGTACGTATTTGTCTTTACTCTGCAACACTGTGTTTCCTTATAACGTGGTATTCTTACATATTCTTTCGAGAGAAAACTCTCCTGTGCGTTCTCTTTTGAGGCTACATGCTTAGACATACACGCAACACCAAAGCATTTCGAGTTACAACGTGTTTTTTAGGAAGAACAAGATAATTTCTCACGATGCGGGATTTCCTTAAAACGTGGTTTTCTGACAAATTTTGACGAAAGAAATTTGTCCTGTGGTTCTCTTTGAGGCTACACGTTTAGATGTACACGCCACACCAAATCTTTTCGAGTTACAACGTGTTGTTAAGGAGATACAAGCTAATTTTGTACGATGCTTTATTTCATCTCGTAAAGTTTAAGGGTTTCCAATACGAAAGTATTTGTCATTATTCTGCAACAGTGTACTTCCTTATAATGTGGTATTCTTACATATTCTTTCGAGAGAAAACTCTCCTGTGTGTTCTCTTTTGAGGCTACACGCTTAGACATACACGCAACACCAAAGCTTTTCGAGTTACAACGCGTTGTTTAGGAAAAACAAGATAATTTCGCACGATGCGGGATTTCCTTAATACGTGGTTTTCTGACAAATTTTGACCAAAGAAAATTCTCCTGTGTGTTCTCTTTTGAGGCTACACGTTTAGACGTACAGGTCACACCAAATCTTTTCGAGTTACAACGTGTTGTTTAGGAGATACAAGCTAATTTTTTACGATGCGTTATTTCTTCTCATAAAGTGTTTCCAATAAGTACGTATTTGTCTTTACTCTGCAACACTGTATTTCCTTATAAGGTGGTATTCTTACATATTCTTTTTAGAGAAAACTCTCCTGTGTGCTCTCTTTTGTGTCTACACGCTTAGACATACACGCAACTCCAAAGCTTTTCGAGTTACAACGCATTGTTTAGGAAAAACAAGATAATTTTGCACGATAAGGGATTTCCTTAAAACGTGGTTTTCTTACATATTTTGAGGATAAAAAATTCTCCTGTCGGTTCTCTTTTGAGGCTACACATTTAGACGTACACGTCACACCAAATATTTTCGAGTTACAACGTGCTGTTTAGGAGATACAAGCTAATTTTGTATGATTTTTTATTTCTTCTCTTAAAGTTTTACAATATGTACGTATTTGTCTTTACTCTTCAACACTGTATTTCCTTATAACGTGGTATTCTTACATATTCTTTCGAGACAAAACTCTCCTTGCATTCCTTTTAGAGGCTACACACTTAGACATACATGCAACACCAAAGCTTTTCGAGTTACAACGTGTTGTTTAGGAAAAACAAGATAATTTCGCACGATGCGGGATTTCCTTAAAACGTGGTTTTCTGACAAATTTTGACGAAAGAAAACTCTCCTGTGGGTTCTCTTTTGAGGATACACGTTTAGACGTACACGCCACACCAAATCTTTTCGAGTTACAACATGTTGTTTAGGACATACAAGCAAATTTTGCAAGATGCGTTATTTCTCTCATAAAGTGTTTCCAGTATGTATGTATTTGTCTTTACTCTGCCACACTGTATTTCCTTATAACGTGGTATTCTTATAGATTCGTTCGAGAGAAAACTCTCCTATGCGTTCTCTTTTGGGGCTACATGCTTAGACATACACCCAACACCAAAGCTTTTCGAGTTAAAACGTGTTGTTTAGGAAGAACAAGATAATTTCTCACGATGCGCGATTTCCTTAAAACGTGGTTTTCTGACAAATTTTGACGAAAGAAAATTGTCCTGTGGGTTCTCTTTTGAGGCTACACGTTTAGACGTACATGCCACACCAAATCTTTTCGAGTTACAACGTGTTGTTTAGGAGATACAAGCTAATTTTGTACGATGCTTTAATTCATCTCGTAAAGTTTAAGGGTTTCCAATACATACGTGTTTGTCTTTACTCTGTAACACTGTATTTCCTTATAAGGTGGTATCCTTTCATATTCTTTCGAGAGAAAACTCTCCTGTGCGTTCTCTTTTGAGGCTACACGCTTAGACATACACGCAACAGCAAAGCCTTTCGAGTTACAACATGTTGCTTAGGAAGAACAAGATAATTTCCCACGATGCGGGATTTCCTTAAAACGTGGTGTTCTGACAAATTTTGATGAAAGAAAATACTCCTGTGGGTTCTCTTTTGAGGCTACACCTTTAGACGTACACACCACACCAAATCTTTTTGAGTTACACCGTGCTGTTTAGAAGATACAAACTAATTTTTTTTTACGATGCGTTATTTCTTCTCATAAAGTTTAAGTGTTTCCAATACATACGTTTTTGTCTTTACACTGCAACTCTGTATTTCCTTATAACGTGGTATTCTTACATATTCTTTCGAGAGAAAACTCTCCTGTGCATTCTCTTTTGAGGCTACACGCTTAGACATACAGGCAACACCACAGCTTTTCGAGTTACAATGTGTTGTTTAGGAAAAACAAGATAATTTAGCACGATGCGGGATTTCCTTAAAACGTGGTTTTCTGACAAATTTTGACGAAAGAAAATACTCCCGAGGTTTCTCTTTTGAGGCTACACGTTTAGACGTACACGCCACACCAAATCTTTTCGAGTTACAACGTGTTGTTTAGGAGATACAAGCTAATTTTTTAAGATGCATTATTTCTTCTCGTAAAGTTTAAGTGTTTCCAATACGTACGTATTTGCCTTTACTGTGCAACACTGTTTTCCTAATAAGGTGGTATTCTTACATATTCCTTCGAGAGAAAACTCTCCTGTGCGTTCTCTTTTGAGGCTACACGCTTAGACATACATGCAACACCAAAACTTTTCGAGTTACAACGTGTTGTTTAGGAAGAACAAGATAATTTCTCACGATGCGGGATTTCCTTAAAACGAGGTTTGCTGACAAATTTTGACGAAAGAAAATTGTCCTGTGGGTTCTCTTTTGGGGCTACACGTTTAGACGTACAAGCCACACCAAATCTTTTCCAGTAAAAACGTGTTGTTTAGGAGATACAAGCTAATTTTGTACGATGCTTTAATACATCTCGTAAAGTTTAAGTGTTTCCAATATGTACGCTTTCGTCTTTACTCAGCAACACTGTACTTCCTTATAAAGTGGTATTCTTAACTATTCTTTCGAGAGAAAACTCTCCTGTGCGTTCTCTCTTGAGGCTACATGCTTAGACATACACGCAACACCAAAGCTTTTCGAGTTACAATGTGTTGTTTAGGAAAAACAAGATAATTTCGCACGATGCGGGGTTTCCTTAGTACGTGGTTTTCTGACAAATTTTGACCAAAGAAAATTCTCCTGTGCGTTCTCTTTTGAGGCTACACGTTTAGCCGTACACGCCACACCAAATCTTTTCGAGTTACAACCTGTTGTTTAGGAGATACAAGCTAATTTTTTTACGATGCGTTATTTCTTCTCGTAAAGTGTTTCCAATAAGTACGTATTTGTCTTTACTCTGCAACACTGTGTTTCCTTATAACGTGGTATTCTTACATATTCTTTCGAGAGAAAACTCTCCTGTGCGTTCTCTTTTGAGGCTACATGCTTAGACATACACGCAACACCAAAGCTTTTCGAGTTACAACGTGTTTTTTAGGAAGAACAAGATAATTTCCACGATGCGGGATTTCCTTAAAACATGGTTTTCTGACAAATTTTGACGAAAGAAATTTGTCCTGTGGTTCTCTTTGAGGCTACACGTTTAGATGTACATGCCACACCAAATCTTTTTGAGTTACAACGTGTTGTTTAGGAGATACAAGCTAATTTTGTACGATGCTTTATTTCATCTCGTAAAGTTTAAGGGTTTCCAATACGAAAGTATTTGTCATTATTCTGCAACAGTGTACTTCCTTATAATGTGGTATTCTTACATATTCTTTCGAGAGAAAACTCTCCTGTGTGTTCTCTTTTGAGGCTACACGCTTAGACATACACCCAACACCAAAGCTTTTCGAGTTACAACGCGTTGTTTAGGAAAAACAAGATAATTTCACACGATGCGGGATTTCCTTAATACGTGGTTTTCTGACAAATTTTGACCAAAGAAAATTCTCCTGTGGGTTCTCTTTTGAGGCTACACGTTTAGACGTACACGCCACACCAAATCTTTTGGAGTTTCAATGTGTTGTTTAGGAGATACAAGCTAATTTTTTACGATATGTTATTTCTTCTCATAAAGTATTTCCAATAAGTACGTATTTTTCTTTAATCTGCAACACTGTATTTTCTTATAACGTGGTATTCTTACACATTCTTTCGAGTGAAAACTCTCCTGTGTGCTCTCTTTTGAGTCTACACGCTTAAACATACATGCAACACCAAAGCTTTTCGAGTTACAAGGTTTTGTTTAGGAAAAACAAGATAATTTCGCACGATGCGGGATTTCATAAACGTGGTTTTCTGAATATTTGACGAAAGAAAATTCTCCTATGGGTTCTCTCTTGAGGCTACACGTTTAGACGTACACGCCACACAATGTCTTTTCAAGTTACAACGTGTTGTTTAGGAGATATGAGCTAATTTTGTACGATGCTTTATTTCATCTCGTAAAGTTTAAGGGTTTCCAATACGTACCTATTTGTCTTTACTCTGAAACACTGTATTTCCTTATAACGTGGTATTCTTACATATTCTTTTGAGAGAAAACTCTCCTGTGTGTTCTCTTTTGAGGCTACATGCTGAGACATACACGCAACACCATAGCTTTTCGAGTTAAAACGTGTTGTTTAGGAAAAACAAGATAATTTCGCACGATGCAGGATTTTCTTAATACGTGGTTTTCTGACAAATTTGACCAAAGAAAATTCTCCTGTGGGTTCTCTTTTGAGGCTACACGTTTAGACGTACACGCCACACCAAATCATTTAGAGTTACAACGTGTTGTTTAGGAGATACAAGCTAATTTTGTACGATGCGTTATTTCTTCTCTTAAAGTGTTTCCAATATGTACGTATTTGTCTTTACTCTGCAACACTGTATTTCCTACAACGTGGTATTCTTACATATTCTTTCGAGAGAAAACTCTCCTGTGCATTCGCTTTTGTGGCTACACACTTAGACATACACGCAACACCAAAGCTTTTCGAGTTACAACTTGTTGTTTAGGAAAAACAAGATAATTTCGCAGGATGCGGGATTTCGTTAAAACGTGATTTTCTGACAAATTTTGAAGAAAGAAAATTCTCCTATTGGTTCTCTTTTGAGGCTACACGTTTAGAAGTACACACCACATGAAGTCCTTTCGACTTACCACGTGTTGTTTAGGAGATACAAGCTAATTTTTTACGATGCATTATTTCTTCTTGTAAAGTGTTTCCAACAAGTATGTATTTGTCTTTACTCTGCAACACTGTATTTCCTTATAACGTTGTATTCTTACATGTTCTTTCTAGAGAAACTCTCCTGTGCATACTCTTTAGAGGCTACACGCTTAGACATACACGCAACAACAAAGCTTTTCGAGTTACAACGTGTTTTTAAGGAAAAACAAGATAATTTTCACGATGCGGGATTTACTTAAAACGTGGTTTTCTGAAAAATTTTGAAGAAAGAAAGTTATCCTGTGGGTTCTCTTTTGAGGCTACACGTGTAGACGTACGAGCCACACCAAATCTTTTCGAGTTACAACGTGTTGTTTAGGAGATGCAAGCTAATTTTGTACGATGCATTATTTCTTCTCTTAAAGTGTTTCCAATGGTATGTAATTGTCTTTTCTGTGCAACACTGTATTTCCTTATAACATGGTATTCTTACATATTCGTTCAAGAGAAAACTCTCCTGTGCGTTCTCTATTGAGGCTACACGCTTAGACATACACGCAACACCAAAGCTTTTCGAGTTACAATGTGTTGTTTAGGAAAAACTAGAAAATTTCGCACGAAGCGAGATTTCCATACAACGTGTTTTCTGACAAATTTTGATGAAAGAAAATTCTCCTATGGGTTCTCTTTTGAGGCTACACATTAAGACGTACACGCCACACCAAGTCCTTTCGAGTTACCACGTGTTGTTTAGGAGATACAAGCTAATTTTTTACAATGCGTTATTTCTTCTCATAAAGTGTTTCCAACAAGTATGTTTTTGTCTTTACTCTGCAACACTGTATTCCTTATAACGTTGTATTCTTACATGTTCTTTCGAGAGAAAACACTCCTGTGTGTACTCTTTAGAGGCTACACGCTTAGACATACTCGCAACACCAAAGCTTTTCGAGTTACAACGTGTTGTTTAGGAAAAACAAGATAATTTTGCACGATGCGGGATTTCCTTAAAACGTGGTTTTCTGACAAATTTTGACGAAAGAAAATTCTCCTGTGGGTTCTCTTTTGAGGCTACACGTGTAGACATACGGGCCACACCAAATCTTTTCGAGTTACAACGTGTTGTTTAGGAGATACAAGCTAATTTTGAACGATGCGTTATTTCTTCTCATAAAGTGTTTCCAATATGTACGTATTTGTCTTTACTCTGCAACACTGTATTTCCTTATAACGTGGTATTCTTACATATTCGTTCGATAGAAAACTCTCCTGCGCATTCCCTTTAGAGGCTACACACTTAAACATACATGAAACACCAAAGCTTTTCGAGTTACAACTTGTTGTTTAGGAAAAACAAGATAATTTCGCAGGATGCGGGATTTCCTTATAACGTGGTTTTCTGACAAATTTTGAAGAAAGAAAATTCTCCTGTGGGGTCTCTTTTGAGGCTACACTTTTAGACGTACACGCCAAACCAAATCTTTTCGAGTTACCACTTGTTGTTTAGGAGATACAAGCTTATATTTTATGATGCGTCATTTCTTCTCGTAAAGTGTTTCCAATATTTATGTTTTTGTCTTTACTCTGCAACACTGTATTTCCTTATAACGTTGTAGTCTTACATGTCCCTTTGAGAGAAAACTCTCCTGTGCATTCTCTTTTGAGGCTACACGCTTAGATATACACGCAACACCAAAGCTTTTCGAGTTACAACGTGTTGTTTAGGAAAAACAAGATAATTTTGCACGATGCGGAATTTCCTTAAAACGTGGTTATCTAATTTTGATGAAAGAAAATTCTCCTGTTGGTTCTCTTTTGAGGCTACACGTTTAGACGGACACGCCAAACCAAATCTTTTCGAGTTACCACGTGTTGTTAGGAGATACAAGGTAACTTTGTATGATGTATTATTTCTTCTCGTAAAGTGTTTCCAATATGTACTTATTTGTCTTTACTCTGCAAAATTGTATTTCCTAATAACGTGGTATTCTTACATATTCTCTCGAGAGAAAACTATCCTGTGCCTTCTCTTTTGAGGCTCCACGCTTAGACATACACGCAACACTAAACTTTTCGAGTAACAATATGTTGTTTAGGAAAAAGAAGATGGTTTCACACGATGCGGGATTTCCTTAAAACTTGGTTCTGTGAAAAATTTTGATGAAAGAAAATTCTCCTGTGGGATCTCCTTTGAGGCTACACGTTTAGACGTACAGGCCACACCAAATCTTTTCGAGTTACAACTTGTTGTTTAGGAGATACAAGCTAATTTTGTACTACGCGTAAATTCTTCTTGTAAAGTGTTTCCAATACGTATGTGTTTGTCTTTACTCTGCAACATTGTATTTCCTTATAACGTGGCATTCTTACATATTCTTTCGAGAGAAAACTCTCCTGTGCTTTCTCTTTTGAGGCTACACGCTTAGACATACACGCAACACCAGAGCTTTTCGAGTTACAACGTGTTGTTTAGGAAAAACTAGATAATTTCGCACAATGCGAGATTTCCTTAAAACGTGGTTTCTGACAAATTTTGATGAAAGAAAATTCTCCTGTGGGATCTCTTTTGAGGCTACACGTTTAGACGTACAGGCCACACCAAATCTTTTCGAGTAACAACGTGTTGTTTAGGAGATTCAAGCTAATTTTGTACGATGCGTTAATTCTTCTCGTAAAGTGTTTCCAATATGTACGTATTTGTCTTTACTCTGCAACACTGTATTCCCTTATAACGGGGTATTCTTACATATTCTTTCGAGAGAAAACTCTCCTGTGCATTCCCTTTTGAGGCTACACACTTAGACATACACGCAACACCAAAGCTTTTCGAGTTACAACTTGTTGTTTAGGAAAAACAAGATAATTTCGCAGGATGCGGGATTTCGTTAAAACGTGGTTTTCTGACAAATTTTGAAGAAAGAAAATTCTCCAGTGGGTTCTCTTTTGAGGCTACACTTTTAGACGTACACGCCAAACCAAATGTTTTCGAGTTTCCACTTTTTGTTTAGGACATACAAGCTAATATTGTATGATGCGTAATTTCTTCTTGTAAAGTGTTTCCAATAAGTACGTATTTGTCTTTACTCTGCAACACTGTATTTCCTTATAACGTTGTATTCTTACATGATCTTTCGAGAGAAAACTCTCCTGTGCATTCTCTTTTGAGGCTACACGCTGAGACATACACGCAACACCAAAGCTTTTCGAGTTACAAGGTGTTGTTTAGGAATAACAAGATAATTTCGCACGATGCGGGATTTCCTTAAAACGTGGTTTTCTGAAAATTTTGACGAAAGAAAATTCTCCTTTGTGTTCTCTTTTGAGGCTACACGTTTAGACGTACACGCCAAACCAAATCTTTTCGAGTTACCACGTGTTGTTTAGGAGATACAAGCTAATTTTGTACGATGCGTTATGATGCGTTATTTCTTCTCCTAAAGTGTTTCCAATATGTACTTATTTGCCTTTACTCTGCAAAATTGTATTTCTTTATAACGTGGTATTCTTACATATTCTTTCGAGAGAAAACTCTCCTGTACCTTTGCTTTTGAGGCTCCACGCTTAGACATACACGCAACACCAAAGCTTTTTGAGTTACAACATGTTGTTTAGGAGAAAGAAGATGATTTCGCACGATGCGGGATTTCCTTAAAACGTGGTTTTCTGAAAATTTTTAACGAAAGAAAATTGTCCTGTGGGTTCTCTTTTGAGGCAACACGTTTAGACTTACAAGCCACACCGAATTTTTTTGAGTTACAACGTGTTGTTTAGGAGATACAAGTTAATTTTTTACGATGCGTTATTTCTTCTCGTAAAGTGTTTCCAATATGTACGTATCTGTCTTTACTCTGCAACACTCTATTTCCTTATAACGTGGTATTCTTACATATTCTTTCTAGAAAAAAATCTCCTTTACATTCTCTTTTGAAGCTACACGCTTAGACATACACACAACACCAAAGTTTTTCGAGTTACAACGTGTTGTTTAGGAAAAACAAGATAATTTTGCATGATGAGGGATTTCCTTATATCGTGGTTTTCTGACAAATTTTGAAGAAAGAAAATTCTCCTGTGGGGTCTCTTTTGAGGCTACACTTTTAGACGTACACGCCAAACCAAATCTTTTCGAGTTACCACTTGTTGTTTAGGAGATACAAGCTTATATTTTATGATGTGTCATTTCTTCTCGTAAAGTGTTTCCAATATGTACGTATTTGTCTTTACTCTCCAACACTGTATTTCCTTATAACGTTGTATTCTTACATGTTCTTTCGAGAGAAAACTCTCCTGTGCATTCTCTTTTGAGGCTACACGCTGAGACATACATGCAACACCAAAGCTTTTCGTGTTACAAGTTGTTTAGGAAAAACAAGATAATTTCGCACGATGGGGGATTTCCTTAAAACGTGGTTTTCTGACAAATTTTGACGAAAGAAAATTCTCCTTTGTGTTCTCTTTTGCGGCTACACGTTTAGACTTACACGCCAAACCAAACCTTTTCGAGTTACCACGTGTTGTTTAGGAGATACAAGCTAATTTTGTATGATGCGTTATTTCTTCTCCTAATGTGTTTCCAATATGTACTTATTTGCCTTTACTCGGCAAAATTGTATTTCTTTATAACGTCTATTCTTACATATTCTTTCGAGAGAAAACTCTCCTGTGCCTTCGCTTTTGAGGCTCCACGCTTAGACATACACGCAACACCAAAGTTTTTTGAGTTACAACATGTTGTTTAGGAAAAAGAAGATGATTTCGCACGATGCTGGATTTCCTTAAAACGTGGTTTTCTGAAAAATCTAACGAAAGAAAATTGTCCTGTGGGTTCTCTTTTGAGGCTACACGTTTAGACGTACACGCCACACCAAATCTTTTCGAGTTACAACGTGTTGTTTAGGAGAAACAAGTTAATTTTTTACGATGCGTTATTTCTTCTCGTAGAGAGTTTCCAATATGTACGTATTTGTCTTTACTCTGCAACAATGTATTTCCTTATAACGTGGTATTCTTAAATATTCTTTCGAGAAAAAACTCTCCTTTACATTCTCTTTTGAGGCTACACGCTTAGACATACACGCAACACCAAAGCTTTTCGAGTTACAACTTGTTGTTTAGGAAAAACAAGATAATTTTGCACGATGAGGGATTTCCTTAAAACGTGGTTTTCTCACATATTTTGACGAAAGAAAATTCTCCTGTGGGTTCTCTTTTGAGGCTACACGTTTAGCTGTACATGCCACACCAAATCCTTTCGAGTTACAACCGGTTGTTTAGGAGATACGAGCTAATTTTGTATGATGCATTAGTTCTTCTCGTAAAGTGTTTCCAATACATATGTATTTGTCTTTACTCTGCAACACTGTATTTCCTTATAATGTGATATTCTTACATATTCTTTTGAGGGAAAACTCTCCTGTGTGTTCTCTTTTGAGGCTACAAGCTTAGACATACACCCAACTCCAAAGCTTTTCGAGTTACAACATGTTGTTCAGGAAAAAGAAGATGATTTGGCACGATGCGGGATTTCCTTAAAACGTGGTTTTCTGAAAAATTTTGACGAAAGAAAATTCTCCTGTGGGTTCTCTTTTGAGGCTACACGTTGAGACGTACACGTCACACCAAAACTTTTCGAGTTACAACGAGTTGTTTAGGAGACACAAGCTAATTTTGTATGATGCGATATTTCTTCTTTTAAAGTGTTTCCAATATGTACGTATTTGTCTTTACTCTGCAACACTGTATTTCCTTATAACGTGGTATTCTTACATATTCTTTCGAGAGAAAACTCTCCTGTGCATTCCCTTTTGTGGCTACACACTTAGTCATACACGCAACACCAAAGCTTTTCAAGTTACAACTTGTTGTTTAGGAAAAACAAGATAATTTCGCAGGATGCGGGATTTCGTTAAAACGTGATTTTCTGAAAAATTTTGAAGAAAGAAAATTCTCCTATGGGTTCTCTTTTCAGGCTACACGTTTAGACGTACACGCCACACCAAGTCCTTTCGAGTTACCACGTGTTGTTTAGGAGATACAAGCTAATTTTTTACAATGCGTTATTTCTTCTCGTAAAGTGTTTCCATCAAGTATGTATTTGTCTTTACTCTGCAACACTGTATTCCCTTATAACGTTGTATTCTTACATGTTCTTTCGAGAGAAAACTCTCCTGTGCGTACTCTTTAGAGGCTACACGCTTAAACATACACGCAACGCCAAAGATTTTCGAGTTACAATGTGTTGTTTAGGAAAAGCAAGATAATTTCGCACGATGCGAGATTTCCATAAAACGTGGTTTTCTGAAAAATTTTGACAAAAGAAAGTTTTTCTGTGGGTTCTCTTTTGAGGCTACACGTGTAGAAGTACGAGCCACAACAAATCTTTTCGAGTTCCAATTGTTGTTTAGGAGATACAAGATAATTTTGTACGATGTGTTATTTCCTCTCTTAAAGTGTTTCCAATACGTACGTATTTGTCTTTATTCTGCAACACTGTATTTTCTCATAACATGGTATTCTTACAAATTCTTTCGAGAGAAAACTCTCCTGTGCATTCTCTTTTGAGGCTACAAGCTTAGACATACACCCAACTCCAAAGCTTTTCGAGTTACAACATGTTGTTCAGGAAAAAGAAGATGATTTGGCACGATGCGGGATTTCCTTAAAACGTGGTTTTCTGAAAAATTTTGACGAAAGAAAATTCTCCTGTGGGTTCTCTTTTGAGGCTACACGTTGAGACGTACACGTCACACCAAAACTTTTCGAGTTACAACGAGTTGTTTAGGAGACACAAGCTAATTTTGTATGATGCGATATTTCTTCTTTTAAAGTGTTTCCAATATGTACGTATTTGTCTTTACTCTGCAACACTGTATTTCCTTATAACGTGGTATTCTTACATATTCTTTCGAGAGAAAACTCTCCTGTGCATTCCCTTTTGTGGCTACACACTTAGTCATACACGCAACACCAAAGCTTTTCGAGTTACAACTTGTTGTTTAGGAAAAACAATATAATTTCGCAGGATGCGGGATTTCGTTAAAACGTGATTTTCTGAAAAATTTTGAAGAAAGAAAATTCTCCTATGGGTTCTCTTTTCAGGCTACACGTTTAGACGTACATGCCACACCAAGTCCTTTCGAGTTACCACGTGTTGTTTAGGAGATACAAGCTAATTTTTTACAATGCGTTATTTCTTCTCGTAAAGTGTTTCCATCAAGTATGTATTTGTCTTTACTCTGCAACACTGTATTCCCTTATAACGTTGTATTCTTACATGTTCTTTCAAGAGAAAACTCTCCTTTGCGTACTCTTTAGAGGCTACACGCTTAAACATACACGCAACGCCAAAGATTTTCGAGTTACAATGTGTTGTTTAGGAAAAGCAAGATAATTTCGCACGATGCGAGATTTCCATAAAACGTGGTTTTCTGAAAAATTTTGACAAAAGAAAGTTTTTCTGTGGGTTCTCTTTTGAGGCTACACGTGTAGAAGTACGAGCCACAACAAATCTTTTCGAGTTCCAATTGTTGTTTAGGAGATACAAGATAATTTTGTACGATGTGTTATTTCCTCTCTTAAAGTGTTTCCAATACGTACGTATTTGTCTTTATTCTGCAACACTGTATTTTCTCATAACATGGTATTCTTACAAATTCTTTCGAGAGAAAACTCTCCTGTGCATTCTCTTTTGAGGCTACAAGCTTAGACATACACCCAACTCCAAAGCTTTTCGAGTTACAACATGTTGTTCAGGAAAAAGAAGATGATTTGGCACGATGCGGGATTTCCTTAAAACGTGGTTTTCTGAAAAATTTTGACGAAAGAAAATTCTCCTGTGGGTTCTCTTTTGAGGCTACACGTTGAGACGTACACGTCACACCAAAACTTTTCGAGTTACAACGAGTTCTTTAGGAGACACAAGCTAATTTTGTATGATGCGATATTTCTTCTTTTAAAGTGTTTCCAATATGTACGTATTTGTCTTTACTCTGCAACACTGTATTTCCTTATAACGTGGTATTCTTACATATTCTTTCGAGAGAAAACTCTCCTGTGCATTCCCTTTTGTGGCTACACACTTAGTCATACACGCAACACCAAAGCTTTTCGAGTTACAACTTGTTGTTTAGGAAAAACAATATAATTTCGCAGGATGCGGGATTTCGTTAAAACGTGATTTTCTGAAAAATTTTGAAGAAAGAAAATTCTCCTATGGGTTCTCTTTTCAGGCTACACGTTTAGACGTACATGCCACACCAAGTCCTTTCGAGTTACCACGTGTTGTTTAGGAGATACAAGCTAATTTTTTACAATGCGTTATTTCTTCTCGTAAAGTGTTTCCATCAAGTATGTATTTGTCTTTACTCTGCAACACTGTATTCCCTTATAACGTTGTATTCTTACATGTTCTTTCAAGAGAAAACTCTCCTGTGCGTACTCTTTAGAGGCTACACGCTTAAACATACACGCAACGCCAAAGATTTTCGAGTTACAATGTGTTGTTTAGGAAAAGCAAGATAATTTCGCACGATGCGAGATTTCCATAAAACGTGGTTTTCTGAAAAATTTTGACAAAAGAAAGTTTTCCTGTGGGTTCTCTTTTGAGGCTACACGTGTAGAAGTACGAGCCACAACAAATCTTTTCGAGTTCCAATTGTTGTTTAGGAGATACAAGATAATTTTGTACGATGTGTTATTTCCTCTCTTAAAGTGTTTCCAATACGTACGTATTTGTCTTTATTCTGCAACACTGTATTTTCTCATAACATGGTATTCTTACAAATTCTTTCGAGAGAAAACTCTCCTGTGCATTCTCTTTTGAGGCTACAAGCTTAGGCATTCACCCAACTCCAAAGCTTTTCGAGTTACAACATGTTGTTCAGGAAAAAGAAGATGATTTGGCACGATGCGGGATTTCCTTAAAACGTGGTTTTCTGAAAAATTTTGACGAAAGAAAATTCTCCTGTGGGTTCTCTTTTGAGGCTACACGTTGAGACGTACATGTCACACCAAAACTTTTCGAGTTACAACGAGTTGTTTAGGAGACACAAGCTAATTTTGTATGATGCGATATTTCTTCTTTTAAAGTGTTTCCAATATGTACGTATTTGTCTTTACTCTGCAACACTGTATTTCCTTATAACGTGGTATTCTTACATATTCTTTCGAGAGAAAACTCTCCTGTGCATTCCCTTTTGTGGCTACACACTTAGTCATACACGCAACACCAAAGCTTTTCGAGTTACAACTTGTTGTTTAGGAAAAACAATATAATTTCGCAGGATGCGGGATTTCGTTAAAACGTGATTTTCTGAAAAATTTTGAAGAAAGAAAATTCTCCTATGGGTTCTCTTTTCAGGCTACACGTTTAGACGTACACGCCACACCAAGTCCTTTCGAGTTACCACGTGTTGTTTAGGAGATACAAGCTAATTTTTTACAATGCGTTATTTCTTCTCGTAAAGTGTTTCCATCAAGTATGTATTTGTCTTTACTCTGCAACACTGTATTCCCTTATAACGTGGTATTCTTACATATTCTTTCGAGAGAAAAGTATCCTGTGCGTTCCCTTTTGAGGCTGCACACTTAGACATACAGGCAACATCAATGCTTTTAGAGTTACAACGTGTTGTTTATGAAAAACAAGATTATTTCGCACGATGCGGGATTTCCTTAAAACGTGGTTTTCTGACAAATTTTGACAAATGAAAATTCTCCTGTGGGTTCTCTTTTGAGGCTCCACGTTTAGACATACACGCCACACCAAATCCTTTCGAGTTACCACGTGTTGCTTAGGAGATACAAGCTAATTTTCTACGATGCGTTATTTCTTCTCCTAAAGTGTTTCCAATAATTACGTATTTGTCTTTACTCTGCAACACTGTATTTCCTTATAACGTTGTATTCTTACATGTTATTTCGAGAGAAAACTCTCCTGTGCGTTCTCTTTAGAGGCTACAGGCTTAGACATACACGAAACACCAAAACTTTTTGAGTTACAACATGTTGTTTATGAAAAACAAGATAATTTTGCACGATGCGGGATTTCCTTAAAACGTGGTTTTCTGACAAATTTTGACGAAAGAAAGTTATCCTGTGGTTTCTCTTTTGAGGGTACACGTGTAGACGTACGAGCCACACTAAATCTTTTCGAGTTACAACGTGTTGTTTAGGAGATACAAGCAAATTTTGTAAGATGCGTTATTTCTTCTCCTAAGTGTTTCCAATATGTCCTTATTTGCCTTTACTCTGCAACATTGTATTTCCATATAACGTGGTATTCTTACATATTCTTTCGAGGGAAAACGCTCCTGTGCGTTATCTTTTGAGGCTACACGTTTAGACATACACGCAACGCCAAAGCTTTTCGAGTTACAACGTGTTGTTTAGGAAAAACAAGATAATTTTGCACGATGCTAGATTTCCATAAAACGTGGTTTTCTGAAAAATTTTGATGAAAGAAAGTTCTCCTGTGGGTTCTCTTTTGAGGCTACACTTCTAGAGGTACGAGCCACACTTAATCTTTTCGAGTTACAAAGTGTTCTTTAGGAGATACAAGCTAATTTTGGACGATGCGTTATTTCTTCTCTTAAAGTGTTTCCAATATGTATGTAGTTGTCTTTACTCTGCAACACTGTATTTCCTTATAACATGGTATTCCTACATATTCTTTCAAGAGAAAACTCTCCTGTGCGTTCTCTTTTGAGGCTACAAGCTTAGACATACACGCAACACCAAAGCTTTTCGATTTACAACGTGTTGTTTAGGAAAAACAAGATAATTTCGCACGATGCGAGATTTCCTTTAAACGTGGTTTCTGACAAATTTTGATGAAAGAAAATTCTCCTGTGGGTTCTCTTTTGAGGCTAAACGTTTAGACATACACGTCACACCAAATCTTTTCGAGTTACAACGTGTTGTTTAGGAGATACAAGCTAATTTTTTACGATCCATTCTTCCTTCTCATAAAGTGTTTCCAATATGTACTTATTTGTCTTTACTCTGCAAAATTGTATTTCCTTATAACGTGGTATTCTTACATATTCTTTCGAGAGAAAACTCTCCTGTGCCTTCTCTTTTGAGGCTCCATGCTTACACATACACGCAACACCAAAGCTTTTCAAGTTACAACATGTTGTTTAGGAAAAAGAAGATGATTTCGCACGATGGGGATTTCCTTAAGACGTGGTTTTCTGAAAAATTTTGACGAAAGAAAATTCTCCTTTGGGTTCTCTTTTGAGGCTACATGTTTAGACGTACACGCCACACCAAATCTGTTCGAGTTACAACGTATTGTTTAGGAGATAAAAGCTAATTTTTTACAATGCGTTAATTCTTCTCATAAAGTGTTTCCAATACATACATATTTGTCTTTACTCTGCAATATTGTATTTCCTTATAACGTGGTATTCTTACATATTCTTTCAATAGAAAACTGTCCTGTGCGTTCTCCTTTGAGGCCACACGTTTAGACATACACGCAACATCAAAGCTTTTCGACTTACAACGTGCTGTTTAGGAAAAACAAGATAATTTCGCACAATGCGAGATTTCCTTAAAACGTGGTTTTCTGACAAATTTTGACGAAAGAAAATTCTCCTGTGGGTTCTCTTTTGAGGCTACACGTTTCAACTTACACGCCACACCAAATCCTTCAAGTTACAACGTGTTGTTTAGGAAATACAAGCTAATTTTTTAAGATGTATTATTCCTTCTCGTAAAGTGTTTCCAATAAGTTAGTATCTGTCTTTACTCTGCAACACTGTATTTCCTTATAACGTGGTATTCTTACATATTCTTTCGAGAGAATACTCTCCTGTGCCTTCTCTTTTGAGGCTACACGCTTAGACATACACGCAACACCAAAGCTTTTCGAGTTACAACGTGTTGTTTAGGAAGAACAAGATAATTTCGCACGATGCGGGATTTCCTTAAAACGTGGTTTTCTGAAAAATTTTGACGAAAGAAAATTCTCCTGTGGGTTCTCTTTTGAGGCTACATGTTTAGATGTACACGCCACAACAAATCCTTTCGAGTTACAACGTTTTGTTTAGGAGATACAAGCTAATTTTGTAAGATGCGTTAATTCTTCTCATAAAGTGTTTCCAATACGTACGAATTTGTCTTTACTCTGCAACACTGTATTTCCTTATAACGTGGTATTCTTACATATTCTTTCGAGGGAAAACTCTCCTGTGCATTCTCTTTCGAGGCTACACGCTTAGACAAACACACAACACCAAAGCTTTTCGAGTTACAACGTGTTGTTTAGGAAAAAACAAGATAATTTCGCATGATGCGAGATTTCCATAAATCGTGGTTTTCTGAAAAATTTTAACGAAAGAATTTCCTCCTGTGGGTTCTCTTTTGAGGCTACACTTGTAGAGGTATGAGCCACACCAAATCTTTTCGAGTTACAAAGTTTTGTTTAGGAGATACAAGCTAATTTTGTAGGATGCGTTATTTCTTCTCTTAAAGTGTTTCCAATATGTACGTATTTGTCTTTACTCTGCAACACTGTATTTCCTTATAACGTGGTATTCCTACATTTTCTTTCGAGAGAAAACTCTCCTGTGCGTTCTCTTTTGAGGCTACACGCTTAGACATACACGCAACACCAAAGCTTTTCGATTTACAACGTGTTGTTTATGAAAAACAAGATAATTTCACACGATGCGAGATTTCCTTAAAACGTGGTTTCTGACAAATTTTGATGAAAGAAAATTCTTGGGCCTGGGAGCGGCGGCAGCAGCAGCAGTAGCAGCAGCAGCGGCTGGTCCAGAGGAAGGGCCATCAGCAGTAGAACCAAGCGGACAGGGTCCAGGCAGAACCGGTACCCACGACCACTGGCCATCGCTGGCCAGCCAGGCTGCAAGCAGCGGCGGATTTACGGTGCCTTTCACCACACGGAAGCCACATCAGAACTCTGCCTCCCGCCAGTCAGTTACGTGGGCTCCATATTGGTTCTCGGTCGCCAGAGAAATCAGACTGAGGTACACAAATATAACCCGAGAACAACATCGCGGGGGTCTAAGCCCGACGGGCGTTGGCAGGCACCCAGGCCCTGAGCTGATCGGGGGTCCACCGGGGTGCAAACCCGGCCAGGAGGTTTTTTTCCTCCCGGGCCGGCACGCGCACCACCACCATTTTGCCTGGGGGAAGCCAGGGAGACCTAGCAGGCAAAACCAAACAGGCTAACAGGCATAGCCCGAGGCGGACATAGCAGGGGTCTCAGACGGTCAGTCCCTGGACTGCCCCCAGGCCCTGGGCTGCTCGGTGGGCCATCTGTGTGCCGACCCGGCCAGGAGGTTGTTTATCCGGGCCAGTTTGCGCACCACCACCATTTTGCCTACGGGAAGCCAGAGAGACCTAGCAGGCAAAACCAAACTAGCTAACAGGCATAGCCCGAGGCGGACATAGCAGGGGTCTCAGACGGTCAGGCCCTGGACTGACCCGCAGGCCCTGGGCTGCTCGTTGGGCCATCTGTGTGCTGACCCAGCCAGGAGGTTGTTAGCCCAGCAGACTCTCCCAGCACTCTCAGGGAACTCGCACACGCCACCATCCTAGCCACCTGACACACCCAATTAACACCCACAGCTGAGGGGAACTTTGCACCGACATTGGCCTGCCAGGCTTTTGCCTAGACTCAGGGCCTGAGCAGCTAGGCTAGCCTTGTGTGCACCAACCCGGTTGGGAGTTCTGCTGCCCAGATCAGCCTGGGCGGCAGCACCACATCTCCAAGTCCTGCAAGTGGCTAGCTGGGTTTCCGGGCAGCCAGCTGGGAGAAGTCATTGTGCTCCAGTGAATCCAGCGGGCCCCAGCAGGAGCCTTCGGGTGCCTGCTTTGGGATCTGAACAGCCTGGGCAGCAGCACCCTGTCTACAAGCAGTGCAGGAGGTAAGCTGTGCACCAGAGGCCAACGGGGAAGGGGCAGCTTGCACTGGTGAGTCCAGCACTGACAAGACAAACTAACACCAGTGAGAACTAGATGGCAAAAGGCAAACGCAGGAACATCACTAACAGAAATCAAGGCAATATGGCAACATCTGAACCCAATTCTCCTCTACCAACATGTCCTGGATACCCCATCACACCAGTAAAACAAGATTTGGATTTAAAATCACTGGTCATGATGCTGGTACAGGAACACATGAAGGACATACTTAAAGAAATTCAGGAGAAAATGGATCAAAAGTTAGAAGCCCTTGCAAGGGAAACACAAAAATCATTGAAAGAAATCCAGGAGAATACAAAAGCCAACAAGGAGGAAATGCAAAAAACACTTAAAGAAATACAGGAGAACTTTGGTCAACAGGCTGAGGTCATGAAAGACGAAACACAAAAATCTCTTAATGAAATGCAGGAGAACTTTGGTCAACAGGCTGAGCTCATGAAAGAGGAAACACAAAAATCTCTTAAAGAATTACAGGAAAACACAAACATGCAAGTGAAGGAGCTAAGCAAAACCATCCAGGATCAAAAATCAGAAGTAGAAACAACTAAGAAAACTCAAAGGGAGACAACTTTGGAGATAGAAAGCCTTGGGAAGAAATCAGGGGACAGAGATGCAAATATCAACAACAGAATACAAGAGATAGAAGAAAGAATCTCAGATGCTGAAGATTCCATAGAAACCATGGACTCAACAGTTAAAGAAAATGCAAAATGCAAAAAGCTTGTAACCCAAAATATCCAGGAAATCCAGGACACAATGAGAAGACCAAACCTAAGGATTATAGGCATAGATGAGAGTGAAGATTTACAACTTAAAGGGCCAGCAAATATCTTCAATAAAATTATGGAAGAAAACTTCCCTAACCTAAAGAGAGAGATGCCCATGAATATACAAGAAGCCTACAGAACTCCAAACAGACTGGACCAGAAGAGAAATACTTCCCGTCACATAATAATCAAAACACCAAATGTTCTAAACAAAGAAAGAATACTAAAGGCAGTAAGAGAAAAAGGCCAAGTAACATGTAAAGGAAGACCTATCAGAATCACAGCAGTCTTTTCACCGGAGACTATGAAGGCTAGAAGGTCCTGGGCAGATCTCATGCAGACTCTAAGAGAACACAAATGCCAACGAAAACAACTATATCCAGCAAAACTCTCAATCACCATAGATGGAGAAACTAAGATATTTCATGACAAAACCAAGTTTACCCAATATCTATCCACAAACCCGGCCCTAAGAAGGATAATAGGAAGACAACACCAATACAAGGAGGGAAACTTCACCCTGGAAAAAGCAAGATAGTAACCTTTCATCAAACCCAAAAGAAGTTAAGCATTAAAATTTAAAAAATAACGTCAAAAATGATAGGAAGTAACAATCACTATTCCTTAATATCTCTTAACATCAATGGACTTAATGCCCCAACAAAAAGACACAGACTAACTGAATGGATACGTAAACAGGACCCTACATTTTGCTGCTTACAGGAAACACACCTCAGGTTCAAAGACAATCACTACCTTAGAGTAAAAGTCTGGAAGACAATTTTACAAGCAAATGGTCTCAGGAAACAAGCTGGAGTAGCCATTTTAATATCAGATAAAATTGACTTTCAACCCAAAGTCATCAAAAGAGACCCTGAGGGACACTTCTTGCTGGTCAAAGGAAAAATACAAAAAGAAGAACTGTCAATCCTGAACATCTATGCCCCAAATGCAAGGGCACCCTCTTTCGTAAAAGAAACTTTATTAAAACTAAAAGCACACATTGCACCTAACACAATAATTGTGGGTGACTTCAACACTGCACTTTCCTCAATGGACCGATCAGGAAAACAGAAACTAAACAGGGACACAATGAAACTAATTGAAGCTTTGGACCAATTAGATTTAACAGATATATATAGAACATTCTATCCTAAAACAAAAGAATATACCTTTTTCTCAGCACCTCATGGTACCTTCTCCAAAATCGACCATATAATTGGTCACAAGACAGACCTCAACAAATATAAGAAGATAGAACTAATACCATGCCTCCTATCTGATCACTATGGAGTAAAAGTGGTCTTCAATAGCAACAGAAACAACAGAAAACCCACATACACGTGGAAACTGAACAATACTCTACTCAATGATACCTTGGTCAAGGAAGAAATAAAGAAAGAAATTAAAGACTTTTTAGAACACAATAAAAATGAAAACACAACATACCCAAATCAATGGGACACAATGAAAGCAGTGCTAAGAGGAAAACTCATAGCCCTGAGTGCCTCCAAAAAGAAAATGGAGAGAGCATACATTACCAGCTTAATGACACACCTGAAAGCCCTAGAACAAAAAGAAGCTATTTCACCCAGGAGGAGTAGAAGGCAGGAAATCATCAAACTCAGGGCCGAAATCAATCAAGTAGAAACAAAGAGAACCATACAAAAAATCAACAAAACCAGGAGCTGGTTCTTTGAGAAAATCAACAAGAGAGATAAACCCTTAGCCAGACTGACCAAAGGGCACAGAGAAAGTATCCAAATTAACAAACTTAGAAATGAAAAGGGAGATATAACAACGGAAACTGAGGAAATCCAAAAAATCATCAGATCCTACTACAAGAGCCTGTACTCAACACAACTGGAGAATCTGGAGGAAATGGATAATTTCCTTGACAGATACCAAATACCAAAATTAAATCAGGACCAACTAGACCATCTAAACAGTCCCATAATGCCTAAAGAAATAGAAGGAGTCATAGAAAGTCTTCCAACCAAAAAAAGCACAGGACCAGATGGCTTCAGTGCAGAATTCTACAAGACCTTCAAAGAAGAGTTAACACCAATACTCTTCAAACTATTCCACAAAATAGAAACAGAAGGAACACTACCCAATTCCTTCTACGAAGCCACAATAACGCTGATACCAAAGCCACAAAAAGATCCAACAAAGAAAGAGAACTTCAGACCAATTTCCCTTATGAACATCGATGCAAAAATACTCAATAAAATTCTTGCTAACCGAATCCAAGAACACATCAAAACGATCATCCACCATGATCAAGTAGGCTTTATCCCGGGAATGCAGGGTTGGTTCAATATACGGAAATCCATCAATACAATCCACTACATAAACAAACTCAAATAACAAAACCACATGGTCATTTCATTGGATGCTGAAAAAGCATTTGACAAAATTCAGCATCCCTTCATGCTTAAAGTCTTGGAGAGAACAGGAATTCAAGGCCCATACCTAAACATAGTAAAAGCAATATACAGCAAACCGGTAGCCAGCATCAAACTAAATGGAGAGAAACTTGAAGCAATCCCACTGAAATCAAGGACCAGACAAGGCTGCCCCCTTTCTCCTTATCTTTTCAATATTGTACTTGAGGTACTAGCTCGGGCAATTCGACAACATAAGGAGGTCAAAGGGATACAAATTGGAAAGGAAGAAGTCAAACTATCATTATTTACAGACGACATGATCGTCTAAGTGACCCAAAGAACTCCACTAGAGAGCTCCTACAGCTGATAAACAACTTCAGCAAAGTGGCAGGTTATAAAATCAACTCAAGCAAATCAGTGGCCTTCCTATACTCAAAGGATAAGCAGGCTGAGAAAGAAATTAGGGAAATGACCCCCTTCACTATAGCCTCAAACAGTATAAAGTATCTTGGGGTGACCCTTACCAAACATGTGAAAGATCTGTATGACAAGAACTTCAAGACTCTGAAGAAGGAAATGGAAGAAGACCTCAAAAAATGGGAAAACCTCCCATGCTCATGGATCGGTAGAACCAATATAGTTAAAATGGCCATTCTGCCTAAAGCACTATACAGATTCAATGCAATACCCATCAAAATCCCAACTCAATTCTTCACAGAGTTAGAAAGAGCAATTATCAAATTCATCTGGAACAACAAAAAACCCAGGATAGCTAAAACTATTCTCAGCACAAAAGAAAATCTGGGGGAATCAGTATCCCTGACCTCAAGCAATACTACAGAGCAATAGTGTTAAAAACTGCATGGTGTTGGTACAGTGACAGACAGGAGGATCAATGGAACAGGATTGAAGATCTAGAAATGAACCCACACACCTATGGCCACTTGATCCTTGACAAAGAGGCTGAAAACATCCAATGGAAAAAAGATAGCCTTTTCAACAAATGGTGCTGGTTCAACTGGAGGTCAGCATGCAGAAGAATGCGAATTGATCCATCCTTGTCTCCTTGTACTAAGCTCAAATCCAAATGGATCAAGGACCTCCACATAAAGCCAGACACTCTGAAGCTAATAGAAAAGAAACTGGGGAAGAACCTTGAGGACATCGGTACAGGGAGAAAGTTTCTGAACAGAACACCAATAGCGTATGCTCTAAGAGCAAGAATTGACAAATGGGACCTCATGAAATTACAAAGTTTCTGTAAGGCAAAGGACACCATCAAGAGGAAAAATCGGCAACCAACAAATTGGGAAAAGATCTTCACCAATCCTACATCATATAGAGGGCTAATATCCAATATATATAAAGAACTCAAGAAGTTAGACTCCAGAAAACCAAACAACCCTATTAAAAAATGGGGTACAGAGTTAAACAAAGAATTCTCACCTGAAGAACTTCGGATGGCGGAGAAGCATCTTAAAAAATGCTCAACTTCATTAGTCATCAGGGAAATGCAAATCAAAACAACCCTAAGATTTCATCTTACACCAGTCAGAATGGCTAAGATTAAAAATTCAGGAGACAGCAGGTGTTGGAGAGGGTGTGGAGAAAGAGGAACACTCCTCCACTGCTGGTGGGGTTGCAAATTGGTACAACCACTCTGGAAATCAGTCTGGCGGTTCCTCCGAAAACTGGGCACCTCACTTCCAGAAGATCCTGCTATACCACTCCTGGGCATATACCCAGAAGACTCCCCTCCATGTAATAAGGATACATGTTCTACTATGTTCATAGCAGCCCTATTTATAATTGCCAGATGCTGGAAAGAACCCAGGTATCCCTCAACAGAAGAGTGGATGCAAAAAATGTGGTATATCTACACAATGGAGCACTATACTGCCATTAGAAACAATGAATTCATGAAATTCTTAGGCAAATGGATGGAGCTAGAGAATATCATACTAAGTGAGGTAACCCAGACTCAAAAGGTGAATCATGGTATGCACTCACTAATAAGTGGATATTAACCTAGAAAACTGGAATACCCAAAACATAATCCACACATCAAATGAGGAACAAGAAGAAAGGAGGAGTGGCCCCTGGTTCTGGAAAGACTCAGTGAAACAGTATTTAGCAAAACCAGAACGGGGAAGTGGGAAGGGGTGGATGGGAGGACAGGGGAAGAGAAGGGGGCTTTCGGGACTTTCGGGGAGTGGGGGGGCTAGAAAAGGGGAAATCATTTGAAATGTAAATAAATTATATCGAATAAAAAAAAGTTAACACTAAAAAAAAATAAGACAAAAAAAAAAGGAGTGGGAGTGGATGGGTTGGTGAGCAGGGAGAAGGGGTTATGGGATAGTGTGTTTTCAGAGGGGAAACCAGGAATGCAGATAATATTTAAAATGTAAATAAAGAAAATATTTAATTTAAAAAACGTAAAAAAAAAAAAAAGAAAGAAAGAAAATTCTCCTGTGGGTTCTCTTTTGAGGCTACACGTTTAGACGTACACGTCACACCAAATCTTTTCGAGTTACAACATGTTGTTTAGGAGATACAAGCTAATTTTTTACGATGCATTCTTTCTTCTCGTAAAGTGTTTCCAATCTGTACTTATTTGTCTTTAATCTGCAAAATTGTATTTCCTTATAACGTGGGATTCTTACATATTCTTTCGAGAGAAAACTCTCCTGTGCCTTCTCTTTTGAGGCTCCACGCTTACACATACACGCAACACCAAAGCTTTTCGAGTTACAACATGTTGTTTAGGAAAAAGAAGATGATTTCGCACGATGGGGGATTTCCTTAAAACGTGATCTTCTGAAAAATTTGGACGAAAGAAAATTCTCCTGTGGGTTCTCTTTTGAGGCTACATGTTTAGAAGTACACGCCACGCCAAACCTTTTCGAGTTACAACGTGTTGTTTAGGAGATACAAGCTAATTTTGTACGATGCTTTAATTCTTCTCGTAAAGTGTTTCCAAAACGTACGTATTTGTCTTTACTCTGCAACACTGTATTTCCTTATAACATGGTATTCTTACATATTCTTTCGAGAGAAAACTATTCTTTGCATTCCCTTTTGAGGCTACACATTTAGACATACAGGCAACACCAATGCTTTTCGAATTACAACGTGTTGTTTATGAAAAACAAGATAATTTCGCACAATGCGGGATTTCCTTAAACCATTGTGTTCTGACAAATTTTGAGGAAAGAAAATTCTCCTGTGGGTTCTCTTTTGATGCTACACGTTTAGACGTGCACGCCACACCAAATCCTTTCCAGTTACCAAGTGTTTAGGAGATACAAGCTAATTTTGTACTATGTGTTATTTCTTCTCTTAAAGTGTTTCCAATAAGTACGCATTTGTCTTTACTCTGCAACACTCTATTTCCTTATAACATTGTATTCTTACATGTTCTTTCAAGAGAAAACTCTCCTGGGAGTTCTCTTTAGAGGCTACACGCTTAGACATACACGCAACACCAAAGCTTTTCGAGTTACAACGTGTTGTTTAGGAAAAACAAGATAATTTCGCACGATGCGGGATTTCCTTAAAACGTGGTTTTCTGACAAATTTTGACGAAAGAAAATTCTACTGTGTCTTCTCTTTTGAGGCTACAGGTTTAGACGTACACGCCACACCACATACAGGTAACACCAAAGATTTTCGCGTTACAACGTGTTGTTTAGGAAAAACAAGATAATTTCGCACGAAGAGGGATTTCCTTAATACATGATTTTCTGACAAATTTTGACCAAAGAAAATTCTCCTATGGGTTCTCATTTGAGACTACACGTTTAGACGTACAGGCCACACCAAATCTTTTTAAGTTACAACATGTTGTTTAGGAGATACAAGCTAATTTTTTTATGATGCTTTATTTCTTCTCGTAAAGTTTAAGTTTTTCCAATAAGTATGTATTTGCCTCTACTCTGCAACACTGTATTTCCTTATAACGTTGTATTCTTACATATTATTTCGAGAGAAAACTCTCCTGTGCGTTCTCGGATTTCCTTAAACCGTTGTGTTCTGACAAATTTTGAAGAAAGAAAATTCTCCTGTGGGTTCTCTTATGATGCTACACGTTTAGACATGCACGCCACACCAAATCCTTTCGAGTTACCACGTGTTGTTTAGGAGATACAGGCTAATTTTGTACGATGTGTTATTTCTAATCGTAAATTGTTTCCAATACGTACGTATTTGTCTTTCTCTGCAACACTGTATTTCCTTATAACGTGGTATTCTTACATATTCTTTCGAGGGAAAACTCTCCTGAGCGTTCTCTTTTGAGGCTACATGTTTAGACATACAAGCAACACCAAAGCTTTTCGAGTTACAACGTGTTGTTTAGGAAAAACTAGATAATTTCGCACGATGCAAGATTTCCATAAACGTGGTTTTCTGAAAAATTTGACAATAGAAAGTTCTCCTGTGGGTTCTCTTTTGAGGCTACATGTTTAGACGTACACGCCACACCAAATCTGTTCGAGTTACAACGTGTTGTTTAGGAGATACAAGCTAATATTTTACAATGTGTTAATTCTTCTCATAAAGTGTTTCCAATACGTACGTATTTGTCTTTACTCTGCAACATTGTATTTCCTTATAACGTGGTATTCTTACATATTCTTTCGATAGAAAACTGTCCTGTGCGTTCCCTTTTGTGGCTACACACTTAGACATACAGGCAACACCAAAGCTATTCAAGTTACAACATGTAGTTTAGGAAAAATTTTGTACGATGCATTATTTCTTCTTGTAAAGTGTTTCCAATACGTACTTATTTGTCTTTACTCTGCAACACTGTATTTCCTTATAACGTGGTATTCTTACATATTCTTTTGAGAGAAAACTCTCCTGTGCATTCTCTTTTGAGGCTACACGCTTAGACAAACACGCAACACCAAAGCTTTTCGAGTTACAACGTGTTGTTTAGGAAAAACAAGATAATTTCACACGATGTGAGATTTCCTTAAAACGTGGTTTCTGACAAATTTTGATGAAAGAAAATTCTCCTGTGGGTTCACTTTGGAGGCTACACGTTTAGGCGTATGAGCCACACCAAATCTTTTCGAGTTACAACGTGCTGTTTAGGAAAAACAAGATAATTTCTCAGGATGGGAGATTTCCATAAAACGTGGTTTTCTGAAAAAATTTTGCCGTAAGAAAGTTCTCCTGTGGGTTCTCTTATGAGGCTACACGTTTACACGTACACGCCACACCAAATTCTTTCGAGTTACAAGGTGTTGTTTAGGGGATACAAGCTAATTTTGTACCATGCGTTATTTATTCTCATAAAGTATTTACAATACGTACCTATTTATCTTTAATCTGCAACACTTTATTTCCTTATAACGTGGTATTCTTACATATTCTTTCTTTTTTTTCTTTTTTTTTCTTTTTCTTTTTTTTTTAGGCTTGATACAATTTATTTGCTTTTCTTTAGAATTTTTTTTATTGTTATTTTTTTTATTCGTACGATGCGGGATTTCCTTAAGACGTGGTTTCTGACAAGTTTTAAGGAAAGAAAATTCTCCTGTGGGTTCTCTTATGAGGCTAAGCATTTAGACCTACACGCCACACCAAATCCTTTCGAGTTACAAGGTGTTGTTTAGGAGATACAAGCTAATTTTGTAACATGCATTAATTCTTCTCATAAAGTATTTACAATCTGTACCTATTTATCTTTACTCTACACCACATCAAATCTTTTCGAGTTACATCGTGTTGTTTAGGAGATACAAGCTAATTTTTTTACGAAGCGTTATTTCTTCTCATAAAGTTTAAGTGTTTCCATTACGTAAATATTTGCCTTTACTCTGCAACACTGTATTTCCTTATAACGTGGTATTCTTGCATATTCTTTCGAGAGAAAACTCTCCTGTGCATTCTCCTTTGAGGCTACGTGCTTAGATATACACACAACACCAAAGCTTTTCGAGTTACAACGTGTTATTTAGGAAAAACAACATAATTTCGCACGATGCGGGATTTCCTTAAAACGTGGTTTTCTGACAAATTTTGAAGAAATAAAACTCTCCTGTGGGTACTCTTTTGAGGCTACACGTTTAGACGTACATGCCACACCAAATCTTTTCGAGTTCCAACGTGTTGTTTAGGACATACAAGCTAATTTTGCAAGATGCGTTATTTCTCTCATAAAGTGTTTCCAATACATATGTATTAGTCTTTACTCTGCAACACTGTATTTCCTTGTAATGTGGTATCCTTACATATTCTTTCGAGAGAAAACTCTACTGTGCGTTCTCTTTTGAGGCTACACGCAGGGAAAACTCTCCTGTGCCTTCTCTTTTGAGGCTCCATCCTTACACATACACGCAACACCAAAGCTTTTCGAGTTACAACATGTTGTTTAGGAAAAAGGAGATGATTTTGCACGATGCGGGATTAGCTTAAAACGTGGTTTTCTGAAAAATTTTGACGAAAGAAAATTCTCCTGTGTGTTCTCTTTTGAGGCTACATATTTAGACGTACATGCCACACCAAATCTTTTCGAATTACAACGTGTTGTTTAGGAGATACAAGCTAATTTTGTACAATGCGTTAATTCTTCTTGTAAAGTGTTTCCGATATGTACGTATTTGTCTTTACTCTGCAACACTGTATTTCCTTAAAACGTGGTTTTCTTACATATTCTTTCGAGAGAAAACTATCCAGTGCGTTCCCTTTTGAGGCTACACACTTAGACATACAGGTAACACCAAAGCTTTTCGAGTTACAATATGTTGTTTATGAAAAACAAGATAATTTCGCACGATGCGGGATTTCCTTAAAACGTGGTTTTCTGACAAATTTTGTCGAAAGAAAATTCTCCTGTGGGTTATCTTTTGAGGCTTCACGTTTAGACGTGCACACCACACCAAATCCTTTCGAGTTACCACGTGTTGTTTAGGAGATACAAGCTAATTTTATACGATGCGTTATTTCTTCTCCTAAAGTGTTTCCAATACGTACATATTTGTCTTTACTCTGCAACACTGTATTTCCTTATAACGTGGTATTCTTACATATTCTGTCGCGAGAAAACTATCCTGTGCGTTCCCTTTTGAGGCTACACACTTAGACATACAGGCAACACCAAAACTTTTCGAGTTACAACGTGTTGTTTAAGAAAAACAAGATAATTTCGCAGGATGCGGGATTTCCGTAAAAAGTGGTGTTCTGACAAATTTTGACGAAAGAAAATTCTCCTGTTGGTTCTCTTTTGAGGCTACACGTTTAGACGTGCACGCCACACCAAATCTTTTCGAGTTACCACGTGTTGTTTAGGAGATACAAGCTAATTTTTTAGGAAGCGTTATTTCTTCTCGTAAAGTGTTTCCAAAAAGTATGTATTTGTCTTTACTCTGCAACACTGTATTTCCTTATAACGTTGTATTCTTACATGTTCTTTCGAAAGAAAAATCTCCTGTGCGTTCTCTTAAGTGGCTACACGCATAGACATACATGCAATACCAAAGCTTTGCGAGTTACAACGTGTTGTTTAGGAAAAACAAGATAATTTTCACGATGCGGGATATCCTTAAAACGTGGTTTTCTGACAAATTTTAACGAAAGAAAGTTCTCCTGTGCGTTGTCTTTTGAGGCTACAGGTTTAGACGTACACGCCACACCAAATCTTTCGAGTTATAACGTGTTGTTTAGGAGATACAAGCAAATTTTTTACGATGCGTTATTTCTTCTCCTAAAGTGTTTCCAATATGTACTTATTTGTCTTTACTCTGCAACACTGTATTTCCTTATAACGTGGTATTCTTACATATTCTTTCGAGAGAAAACTCTCCTGTGCATTCTCTTTTGAGGCTACACGCTTAGACAAACATTCAACACCAAAGCTTTTCGAGTTACACCGTGTTGTTTAGGAAAAACAAGATAATTTTGCACGATGCGAGATTTCCTTAAAACGTGATTTCTGACAAATTTTGATGAAAGAAAATTCTCCTGTGAGTTCCCTTTTGAGGCTACACGTTTAGACGTACACGTCACACCAAATCTTTTCGAGTTACAACGTGTTGTTTAGGAGATACAAGCTAATTTTTTACGATGCGTTATTTCTTCTCGTAAAATTTGTCCAATACGTACTTATTTGTCTTTACTCTGCAACACTGTATTTCCTTATAACGTGGTATTCTTACATATTCTTTCGAGAGAAAACTCTCCTGTGCGTTCTCTTTTGAGGCTACACGCTTAGACATACACGCAGCACCAAAGCTTTATGAGTTACAACGTGTTGTTTAGGAAAAACAAGATAATTTCCACGATGCGGGATTTCCATAAAACATGGTTTTCTGACAAATTTTGACGAAAGAAAATTATCCTGTGAGTTCTCTTTTGAGGCTACACGTTTAGACGTAAACGCCACACCAAATCTTTTCGAGTTACATCGTGTTGTTTAGGAGATACAAGCTAATTTTGTACGATGCGTTATTACTTCTCGTAAAGTGTTTCCAATACCTACGTATTTGTCTTTACTCTGCAACACTGTATTTCCTTATAACGTGGTATTCTTATATATTCTTTCGAGAGAAATCTCTCCTGTGCATTCTCTTTTGAGGCCACACGTTTAGACATACACGCAACACCAAATCTTTTCGAGTTACGAAGTGTTGTGCAGGAAAAACAAGATAATTTCGCGCAATGCGGGATTTCCTTAATACGTGGATTCTGACAAATTTTGACGAAAGAAAATTCTCCTGTGTGTTCTCTTTTGAGGCTACATATTTAGACGTACACGCCACACCAAATCTTTTCGAATTACAACGTATTGTTTAGGAGATACAAGCTAATTTTGTACAATGCGTTAATTCTTCTCATAAAGTGTTTCCAATACGTACATATTTGTCTTTACTCTGCAACACTGTATTTCTTAAAACATGGTTTTCTTACATATTCTTTCAAGAGAAAACTATCCTGTGCATTCCCTTTTGAGGCTACACACTTAGACAGACAGGCAACAACAAAGCTTTTCGAGTTACAACGTGTTGTTTATGAAAAACAAGATAATTTCGCACGATGCGGGATTTCCTTAAAACGTGGTTTTCTGACAAATTTTGACGAAAGAAAATTCTCCTGTGGGTTCCCTTTTGAGGCTTCACGTTTAGACGTACACGCCACACCAAATCGTTTCGAGTTACCACGTGTTGTTTAGGAGATACAAGCTAATTTTGTACGCTGCGTTATTTCTTCTCATAAAGTGTTTCCAATACGTATGTAGTTGTCTTTACTCTGCAACACTGTATTTCCTTATAACGTGGTATTCTTACATATTCTGTCGAGAGAAAACTATCCTGTGCGTTCCCTTTTGAGGCTACACACTTAGACATACAGGCAACACCAAAACCTTTCAAGTTACAACGTGTTGTTTATGAAAAACAAGATAAGTTCGCACGATGCGGGATTTCCTTAAAACGTGGTGTTCTGACAAATTTTGACGAAAGAAAATTCTCCTGTTGGTTCTCTTTTGAGGCTACACGTTTAGACGTGCACACCACACCAAATCTTTTCGAGTTACCACGTGTTGTTTACGAGATACAAGCTAATTTTTTACGATGCGTTATTTCTTCTCGTAAAGTGTTTCCAATAAGTACGTATTTGTCTTTACTCTGCAACACTGTATTTCCTTATAACGTTGTATTCTTACATGTTCTTTCGAGAGAAAAATCTCCTGTGCCTTCTCTTAAGTGGCTACACGCATAGACATACATGCAGCACCAAAGCTTTTCGAGTTACAACGTGTTGTTTAGGAAAAAGAAGATAATTTTGCACGATGCGGGATATCCTTAAAACGTGGTTTTCTGACAAATTTTGACGAAAGAAAGTTCTCCTGTGGGTTCTCTTTTGAGGCTACAAGTTTAGACGTATGAGCCACACCAAATCTTTTCGAGTTACAACGTGTTGTTTACGAGATACAAGCAAATTTTTTACGATGCGTTATTTCTTCTCCTAAAGTGTTTCCAATATGTACTTATTTGTCTTTACTCTGCAAAACTGTATTTCCTTATAACGTGGTATTCTTACATATTCTTTCGAGAGAAAACTCTCCTGTGCCTTCTCTTTTGAGGCTACACGCTTAGACAAACACTCAACACCAAAGCTTTTCGAGTTACACCGTGTTGTTTAGTAAAAACAAGATAATTTTGCACGATGCGAGATTTCCTTAAAACGTGTTTTCTGACAAATTTTGGTGAAAGAAAATTCTCCTGTGAGTTCTCTTTTGAGGGTACATGTTTAGACGTACATGTCACACCAAATCTTTTCGAGTTACAACGTGTTGTTTAGGAGATACAATCTAATTTTTTACGATGCGTTATTTCTTCTCATAAATTGTGTCCAATACTTACTTATTTGTCTTTACTCTGCAACACTGTATTTCCTTATAACGCAGTATTCTTACATATTCTTTCGAGAGAAAACTCTCCTGTGCATTCTCTTTTGAGGCTACACGCTTAGACATACACGCAGCACCAAAACTTTTCGAGTTACAACGTGTTGTTTAGGAAAAACAAGATAATTTCCACGATGCAGGATTTCCATAAAACGTGGTTTTCTGACAAATTTTGATGAAAGAAAATACTCCTGTAAGTTCACTTTTGAGGCTACACGTTTAGACGTACACGCCACACCAAATCTTTTCGAGTTACATCGTGTTGTTTAGGAGATACAAGCTAATTTTGTACAATGCGTTATTTCTTCTCGTAAAGTGTTGCCAATACGAATGCATTTGTCTTTACTCTGCAACACTGTATTTCCTTTAAACGTGGTATTCTTACATATTCTTTCGAGAAAAAACTCTCCTGTGCCTTCTCTCTTGAGGCTACACGCTTAGACATACAGGCAACACCAAAGCTTTTCATGTTACAACGTGTTGTTTAGGAAAAACAAGATAATTTCACAAGATGCGGGATTTCCTTAAAACGTGGTTTTCTGAAAAATTTTGACCAAAGAAAATTCTCCTGTTGGTTCTCTTTTGAGGCTACACGTTTAGACGTACATGCCACACCAAATCCTTTTCAGTTACAACGTGTTGTTTAGGAGATACAGACTAATTTTGTACGATGCCTTATTTTTTCTCGTAAGGTGTTGCCAATACGTACATATTTGTCTTTACTCTGCAACTCTGTATTTCCTTAAAACGTGGTATTCTTACATATTCTTTCGAAAGAAAACTCTCCTGTGCCTTCTCTTTTGAGGCTACACGTTTAGACGTACACGACACAGAAAATATTTCGAGTTACAACGTGTTGTTTAGGAGATAAAAGCTAATTTTGTACGATGCTTTATTTCTTCTCGTAAAGTGTTTCCTATACATAAGTATTTGTATTTACACTGCAACATTGTATTTCCTTATAACGTGGTATTCTTACATATTCTTTCGAGAGAAAACTATCCTGTGCCTTCTCTTTTGAGGCTACACGCTTAGACATACACGCAACACCAAAGCTTTTCGAGTTACGACATGTTGTTTAGGAAAAACAAGATAATTTCGCACGATGTGGGACTTCCTTAAAACGTGGTTTTCTGACAAATATTGACGAACGAAAATTATCCTGTGGGTTCTCTTTTGAGGCTACATGTTTACACGTACACGCCACACCAAATATTTTCGAGTTACAACGTGTTGTTTAGGAGATACAAGCTAATTTTGTACGATGCGTTATTTCTTCTCGTAAAGTGTTTCCAATACGTATGTATTTGTCTTTACTCTGCAACACTGTATTTCCTTATAACGTGGTATTCTTACATATTCTTTCGAGAGAAACTCTCCTGTGCCTTCTCTTTTGAGGCCACACGTTTAGACATACACGCAACACCAAAGCTTTTCGAGTTACAACGTGTTGTTTACGGTTCTCTTTTGAGGCTACACGAAGAAATAATGCATCGTTCAAAATTAGCTTGGAAACACTTTATGAGAAAAATTAACGCATTATAAAAAATTAGCTTGTCTCTTCTAAACAACACGTTGTAACTCGTGTAGCCTCAAAAGAGAACCCACAGGAGAATTTTCTCTCAAAAGAAGATGTAAGAATACCACGTTGTAAGGAAATACAGTGTTGTAGACTAAAGACAAATACGTACGTACTGGAAACACTTTTAGAGATGAAATATCGCTTCGTTCAAAATTAGCTTGTATCTCCTTAACAACACGTTGTCACTCGAAACGATTTGGTGTGGGGTGTACGACTAAACTTGTAGCCTCAAAAGAGAACCCAGAGGAGATTTTTCTTCTTTCAAAATTTTTCAGAAATCACGTTTTTAGGAAATCCCGCATTGTGCGAAATTATCTTGTTTTTCCTAAACAACATGTTGTAACTCGAAAAGCTTTGGTGTTACTTGTATATCTAAGCGTGTAGCCTCAAAAGAGAATGCACAGGAGAGTTTTCTCTCAAAAGAATATGTAAGAATACCACGTTATAAGGAAATACAGTGTTGCAGAATAAAGACAAATACGTACGTATTGGAAACACTTTATGAGAAGAAATAACGCATCATACAAAATTAGCTTGTATCTCCTAAACAACACGTTGTAACTCGAAAAGAGTTGGTGTGTCATGTACGTCTAAATGTGTAGCCTCAAAAGAGAACCCACAGGAGAATTTTCTTTCGTCAAAATATGTCAGAAAATCACGTTTTATGGTAATCCCGCATCGTGCGAAATTATCTTGGTTTTCCTAAACAACACGTTGTAACATGAAAAGCTTTGCTGTTGCGTGTATGTCTAAGCCTGTATCCTCAAAAGCCAATGCACAGGAGTGTTTTCTCTTGAAATAAGATGTAAGAATACCACGTTCGAAGGAAATACAGTGTTGCAGGCTAAAGACAAATAGGTACTTATTGGAAACACTTTTAGAGATGAAATAACGCATCGTTCAAAGTTAGGTTGTATCTCCTAAACAACACGTTGTAACTTGAAACTGTTTGGTGTGGTGTTTACATCTAAATGCGTAGCCTCAAAAGAGAACCCACAGGAGAATTTTCTTTCGTCAAAATTTTTCAGAAATCACGTTTTTAGGAAATCCCGCATTGTGCGAAATTATCTTGTTTTTCCTAAACAACACGTTGTAACTCGAAAAGCTTTGGTGTTACGTGTATGTCTAAGCATGTAGCCTCAAAAGAGAACGCACAGGAGAGTTTTCTCTCGAAAGAATATGTAAGAATACCACATTATAAGGAAATACGGTGTTGCAGAGTAAAGACAAATTCTTACATATTGGAAACACTTAACGAGAAGAAATAACACATGGTACGAAATTAGCTTGTATCTCCGAAACAACACGTTGTAACTCGAAAAGATTTGCTGTGGTGTTTACATCTAAACGTGTAGCCTCAAAAGAGTACCCACTGGAGAATTTTCTCTCGTCAAAATTTTTTCAGAAAACCACGTTTTAAGGAAGTCCTGCATCATGCAAAATCATCTTGTTTTCCTAAACAACACGTTGTAACTCGAAAAGCTTTGGTGTTGCGTGTATGTCTAAGCGTGTAGCCTCAAAAGAGAATGCACAGTAGAGTATTCTCTCGAAAGAATATGTAAGAATACCACGTTATAAGGAAATACAGTATTGCAGAGTAAAGACAGATACTTACTTATTGGAAACACTTTACGAGAAGGAATAATACATCGTACAAAATTAGCTTGTATTTCCTAAACAACACGTTGTAACTCGAAGGATTTGGTGTGGCGTGTAAGTTGAAACGTGTAGCCTCAACAGAGAACCCACAGGAGAATTTTCTTTCGTCAAATTTGTCAGAAAACCACGTTTTAAGGAAATCCCGCATTGTGCGAAATTATCTTGTTTTTCCTAAACAACACGTTGTAACTCCAAAAGCTTTGGTGTTGCGTGTATGTCTAAACGTGTGGCCTCAAAGGAGAACGCACAGGAGAGTTTTCTCTCGAAAGAATATATAAGAATACCACGTTATAAGGAAATACAGTGTTGCAGAGTAAAGACAAATACGTATGTATTGGAAACACTTTACGAGAAGAAATAATGCATCTTACAAAATTAGCTTGTATCTCCTAAACAACATGTTGTAACTCGAAAAGATTTGGTGTGGCATGTAAGTCTAAACGTGTAGCCTCAAAAGAGAACCCACAGGAGAATTTTCTTTCGTCAAAATTTGTCAGAAAAAAACGTTTTAAGGAAATCCCGCATCGTGCGAAATTATCTTGTTTTTCCTAAACAACACGTGGTAACTCGAAAAGCTTTGGTGCTGCGTGTATGTCTAAGCATGTAGCCTTAAAAGAGAACGCACAGGAGAGTTTTCTCTCGAACGAATATGTAAGAATACCACGTTATAAGGAAATACAGTGTTGCAGAGTAAAGATAGATACATACGTATTTGAAACACTTTACGAGAAGAAATAATGCATCGTACAAAATTAGCTTGTATTTCCTAAAAAGCACATTGTAACTCGAAAGGTTTTGGTGTGGCGTGTACGTCTAAATGTGTAGCCACAAAAGAGAACCCACAGGAGAATTTTCTTTCGTCAAAATTTTTCAGAAAACCACGTTTTAAGGAAATCCCGCGTCCTGTGAAATCATCTTCTTTTTCCTAAACTACATGTTGTAACTTGAATAGCTTTGGTGTTGCCTGTATGTCTAAGTGTGTAGCCACAAAAGGGAACGCACAGGACAGTTTTTTATCGAAAGAATATGTAAGAATACCACGTTATAAGGAAATACAATGTTGCAGAGTAAAGACAAATACGTACGTATTGGAAACACTTTATGAGAAGAATTATCACATTGTAAAATATTAGCTTGTATCTCCTAAACAACCCGTTGTAACTCGAACAGATTTGGTGTGGCATGTACGTCTAAATATGTAGCCTCAAAAGAGAACCCACAGGAGAACTTTCTATTGTCAAATTTTTTCAGAAAACCACGTTTATGGAAATCTCGCATCGTGCGAAATTATCTAGTTTTTCCGAAACAACACGTTATAACTCGAAAAGCTTTGGTGTTGCTTGTATGTCTAAACATGTAGCCTCAAAAGAGAACGCTCAGGAGAGTTTACCCTCGAAAGAATATGTAAGAATACCACGTTATAAGGAAATACAGTGTTGCAGAGAAAGACAAATACGTACGTATTGGAAACAATTTACGAGAAGAAATACCACATCGTACAAAATTAGCCTGTATCTCCTAAACAACACGTGGTAACTCGAAAGGATTTGGTGTGGCGTGCATGTCTAAACGTATAGCATCATAAGAGAACCCACAGGAGAATTTTCTTTCTTCAAAATTTGTCAGAACACAACGGTTTAAGGAAATCCGAGAACGCACAGGAGAGTTTTCTCTCGAAATAATATGTAAGAATACCACGTTATAAGGAAATACAGTGTTGCAGAGTAGAGGCAAATACATACTTATTGGTAAAACTTAAACTTTACGAGAAGAAATAATGCATCGTAAAAAAATTAGCTTGTATCTCCTAAACAACATGTTGTAACTTAAAAAGATTTGGTGTGGCCTGTACGTCTAAACGTGTAGTCTCAAATGAGAACCCATAGGAGAATTTTCTTTGGTCAAAATTTGTCAGAAAATCACGTATTAAGGAAATCCCTCTTCATGCGAAATTATCTTGTTTTTCCTAAACAACACGTTGTAACGCGAAAATCTTTGGTATTGCGTGTATGTCTAAGAGTGTAGCCTCAAAAGAGGACGCACAGGAAAGTTTTCTCTCGAAAGAATATGTAAGAATACCACGTTATAAGGAAATACAGTGTTGCAGACTAAAGGCAAATATGTACCTATTGGAAACACCTTACAAGAAGAAATAAAGCATCGTAAAAAAATTAGCTTGTATCTCCTAAACAACAGTTTGTAACTCGAAAAGATTTGGTGTGGCGTGCACGTCTAAACGTGTAGCCTCAAAAGATAACCCACAGGAAAATTTTTTTTCGTTAATATTTCTCAGAAAACCATGTTTTAAGGAAATCACTAATCGTGCGAAATTATCTTGCTTTTCCTAAACAACACGTTGTAACTCGAAAAGCTTTGATGTTGCGTTTCCAATACATATGTATTTTCCTTTACTCTGCAACATTGTATTTCCTTACAACGTGGTATTCTTACATATTCTTTCGAGAGAAAACTCTCCTGTGCGTTCTCTTTTGGGGCTACACGCTTAGACATACACGCAACACCAAAGCTTTTCGAGTTAAAACGTTTTGTTTAGGAAAAAAAAGATAATTTCGCATGATGCGGTATTTCCTTCATACGTGGTTTTCTGACAAATTTTGACCAAAGAAAATTCTCCTATGGTTTCTCTTTTGAGGCTACATGATTAGACGTACACGCCACACCAAATCTTTTTAAGTTACAACGTGTTGTTTAGGAGATACAAGCTAATTTTGTAAGATGCGTTATTACTTCTCGTAAAGTTTTTCCAATACGTAAATATTTGTCTTTACTCTGCAACACTGTATTTCCTAATAACGTGGTATTCTTATATATTCTTTCGAGAAAAAAACTCTCCTTTGCATTCTCTTTTGAGGCTACACGCTTAGACATACACGCAACACCAAAGGTTTTCGCGTTACAACGTGTTGCTTAGGAAAAACAAGATAATTTCGCACGATGCAGGATTTCCTTAAAACGTGGTTTTCTGACAAATTTTGATGAACGAAAATTCTCCAGTGGGTTCTCGTTTGAGGCTACACGTTTAGACGTACACACCACACCAAATCTTTTCGAGTTATAACGTGATGTTTAGGAGATACATACTAATTTTTTTCGATGCCTTATTTCTTCTCGTAAAGTTTAAGTGTTTCCAATAAGTACGTATTTGTCTTTACTCTGCAACACTGTATTTCCTTATAACGTGGTATTCTTACATATTCTTTCGAGAGAAAACTCTCCTGTGCATTCTCTTTTGAGGCTACATGCTTTGACATACACGCAACACCAAAGCTTTTCGAGTTACAATGTGTTGTTTAGGAAAAACAAGATAATTTAGCACGATGCGGGATTTCCTTAAAACGTGGTTTTCTGACAAATTTTGACGAAAGAAAATACTCCTGTGGGTTCTCTTTTGAGGCAACACATTTAGACGTACACACCACATCAAATCTTTTCGAGTTACATCGTGTTGTTTAGGAGATACAAGCTAATTTTTTTACGAAGCGTTATTTCTTCTCATAAAGTTTAAGTGTTTCCATTACGTAAATATTTGCCTTTACTCTGCAACACTGTATTTCCTTATAACGTGGTATTCTTGCATATTCTTTCGAGAGAAAACTCTCCTGTGCATTCTCCTTTGAGGCTACGTGCTTAGATATACACACAACACCAAAGCTTTTCGAGTTACAACGTGTTATTTAGGAAAAACAACATAATTTCGCACGATGCGGGATTTCCTTAAAACGTGGTTTTCTGACAAATTTTGAAGAAATAAAACTCTCCTGTGGGTACTCTTTTGAGGCTACACGTTTAGACGTACATGCCACACCAAATCTTTTCGAGTTCCAACGTGTTGTTTAGGACATACAAGCTAATTTTGCAAGATGCGTTATTTCTCTCATAAAGTGTTTCCAATACATATGTATTAGTCTTTACTCTGCAACACTGTATTTCCTTGTAATGTGGTATCCTTACATATTCTTTCGAGAGAAAACTCTACTGTGCGTTCTCTTTTGAGGCTACACGCAGGGAAAACTCTCCTGTGCCTTCTCTTTTGAGGCTCCATCCTTACACATACACGCAACACCAAAGCTTTTCGAGTTACAACATGTTGTTTAGGAAAAAGGAGATGATTTTGCACGATGCGGGATTAGCTTAAAACGTGGTTTTCTGAAAAATTTTGACGAAAGAAAATTCTCCTGTGTGTTCTCTTTTGAGGCTACATATTTAGACGTATATGCCACACCAAATCTTTTCGAATTACAACGTGTTGTTTAGGAGATACAAGCTAATTTTGTACAATGCGTTAATTCTTCTTGTAAAGTGTTTCCGATATGTACGTATTTGTCTTTACTCTTCAACACTGTATTTCCTTAAAACGTGGTTTTCTTACATATTCTTTCGAGAGAAAACTATCCTGTGCGTTCCCTTTTGAGGCTACACACTTAGACATACAGGTAACACCAAAGCTTTTCGAGTTACAATGTGTTGTTTATGAAAAACAAGATAATTTCGCACGATGCGGGATTTCCTTAAAACGTGATTTTCTGACAAATTTTGACGAAAGAAAATTCTCCTGTGGGTTCTCTTTTGAGGCTTCACGTTTAGACGTGCACACCACACCAAATCCTTTCGAGTTACCACGTATTGTTTAGGAGATACAAGCTAATTTTATACGATGCGTTATTTCTTCTCATAAAATGTTTCCAATACGTACATATTTGTCTTTACTCTGCAACACTGTATTTCCTTATAACGTGGTATTCTTACATATTCTGTCGCGAGAAAACTATCCTGTGCGTTCTCTTTTGAGGCTACACACTTAGACATACAGGCAACACCAAAACTTTTCGAGTTACAACGTGTTGTTTATGAAAAACAAGATAATTTCGCACGATGCGGGATTTCCGTAAAAAGTGGTGTTCTGACAAATTTTGACGAAAGAAAATTCTCCTGTTGGTTCTCTTTTGAGGCTACACGTTTAGACGTGCACGCCACACCAAATCTTTTCGAGTTACCACATGTTGTTTAGGAGATACAAGCTAATTTTTTATGAAGCGTTATTTCTTCTCGTAAAGTGTTTCCAAAAAGTATGTATTTGTCTTTACTCTGCAACACTGTATTTCCTTATAACGTTGTATTCTTACATGTTCTTTCGAGAGAAAAATCTCCTGTGCCTTCTCTTAAGTGGCTACACGCATAGACATACATGCAGCACCAAAGCTTTTCGAGTTACAACGTGTTGTTTAGGAAAAACAAGATAATTTTGCACGATGCGGGATTTCCTTAAAACGTGGTTTTCTGACAAATTTTGACGAAAGAAAGTTCTCCTGTGGGTTCTCTTTTGAGGCTACACGTTTAGACGTATGAGCCACACCAAATCTTTTCGAGTTACAACGTGTTGTTTACGAGATACAAGCAAATTTTTTACAATGCGTTATTTCTTCTCCTAAAGTGTTTCCAATATGTACTTATTTGTCTTTACTCTGCAACACTGTATTTCCTTATAACGTGGTATTCTTACATATTCTTTCGAGAGAAAACTCTCCTGTGCGTTCTCTTTTGAGGCTACACGCTTAGACAAACACTCAACACCAAAGCTTTTCGAGTTACACCGTGTTGTTTAGGAAAAACAAGATAATTTTGCACGATGCGAGATTTCCTTAAAACGTGTTTTCTGACAAATTTTGATGAAAGAAAATTCTCCTGTGAGTTCTCTTTTGAGGGTACATGTTTAGACGTACATGTCACACCAAATCTTTTCGAGTTACAACGTGTTGTTTAGGAGATACAAGCTAATTTTTTACGATGCGTTATTTCTTCTCATAAATTGTGTCCAATACTTACTTATTTGTCCTTACCTTGCAACACTGTATTTCCTTATAACGCGGTATTCTTACATATTCTTTCGAGAGAAAACTCCCCTGTGCGTTCTCTTTTGAGGCTACACGCTTAGACATACACGCAGCACCAAAGCTTTTAGAGTTATAACGTGTTGTTTAGGAAAAACAAGATAATTTCCACGATGCGGGATTTCCATAAAACGTGGTTTTCTGACAAATTTTGACGAAAGAAAATACTCCTGTAAGTTCACTTTTGAGGCTACACGTTTAGACGTACACGCCACACCAAATCTTTTCGAGTTACATCGTGTTGTTTAGGAGATACAAGCTAATTCTGTAGGATGCGTTATTTCTTCTCGTAAAGTGTTTCCAATACATACGTATTTGTCTTTACTCTGCAACACTGTATTTCCTTATAACGTGGTATTCTTATATATTCTTTCGAGAGAAAACTCTCCTGTGCGTTATCTTTTGAGGCCACACGTGTAGACATACATGCAACACCAAAGCTTTCGAGTTACAATGTGTTGTTTAGGAAAAACAAGATAATTTCGCACAATGCGGGATTTCCTTAAAACGTGGTTTTCTGACAAATTTTGACGAAAGAAAATTCTCCTGTGGGTTCTCTTTTGAGGCTACACGTTTCAACTTACACGTCACACCAAATCCTTCAAGTTACAACGTGTTGTTTAGGAAATACAAGCTAATTTTGTACGATGTATTATTCCTTCTCGTAAAGTGTTTCCAATAAGTAAGTATCTGTCTTTACTCTGAAACACTGTATTTCCTTATAACGTGGTATTCTTACATATTCTTTCGAGAGAATACTCTACTGTGCTTTCTCTTTTGAGGCTACATGCTTAGACATACACGCAGCACCAAAGCTTTTCGAGTTACAACGTGTTGTTTAGGAAAAACAAGATAATTTCGCATGATGCAGGACTTCCTTAAAACGTGGTTTTCTGAAAAAATTTTGACCAAAGAAAATTCTCCTGTGGCTTCTCTTTTGAGGCTACGCATTTAGATGTAAACACAACACCAAATATTTTCGAGTTACAACGTGTTGTTTACACCAAAGCTTTTCGAGTTACAACGTGTTGTTTAGGAAAAACAAGATAATTTCGCACGATGCGGGATTTCCTTAAAACGTGGTTTTCCGACATATTTTGACGAAAGAAAATTCTCCTGTGGGTTCTCTTTTGAGGCTACACGTTTCAACGTACACGCCACACAAAATCTTTTCGCGTTTCACCGTGTTGTTTAGGAAATACAAGCTAATTTTGTATGATGTATTATTCCTTCTCGTAAAGTGTTTCCAATATGTATGCATCTGTCTTTACTGTGCAACACTGTATGTCCTTATAAGGTGGTATTCTTACATATTCTTTCAAGAGAATACTCTCCTGTGCGTTCTCTTTTGAGGCTACACGCTTAGACATACATGCAAAACCAAAGCTTTTCGAGTTACAACGTGTTGTTTAGGAAAAACAAGATAATTTCGCACGATGCGGGATTTCCAGAAAACGTGGTTTTCTGAAAAAATTTTGACCAACGAAAATTCTCCTGTGGGTTCTCTGTTGAGGCTACACCTTTAGATAAACACCACACCAAATCCTTTTGAGTTACAACGTGTTGTTTAGGAGATACAAGCTAATTTTTTACCATGTGTTATTTCTTCTCGTAAAGTGTTTCCAATACGTACATATTTGTCTTTACTCTGCAACACTGTTTTTCCATATAACGTGGAATAACAAATAGTAAAAAATTAGCTTGTATCTCCTAAACAACACGTTATAACTCGAAAGGATTTGGTGTGGCTTGTACGTCTAAACGTGTACCCTCAAAAGAGAACCCACGTTTTAAGGAAATCCCGCATCGTGCGCAATTATCTTCTTTTTCCTAAACAACACGTTTTAACTCGAAAAGCTTTGGTGTTGCGTGTATGTCTAAGCGTGTAGCCTTAAAAGAGAACGCACAGGAGAGTTTTCTCTCGAAAGAGTATGTAAGAATACCACTTTATAAGGAAATACAGTGTCGCAGAGTAAAGGCAAATACATACGTATTGGAAACACTTTACGAGAAAAAATAACGCAACGTACAAAATTAGCTTGTATCTCCTAAACAACACGTTGTAACTCGAAAAGATTTGGTGTGGCCTGTACATCTAAACGTGTAGCCTCAAAAGAGAGCCCACAGGAGAATTTTCTTTCGTCAAAATTTTTCAGAAAACCACGTTTTAAGGAAATCCCGCTTTAAGGAAATCCTAAACACGTTGTAACTCGAAAAGCTTTGGTGTTGCTTGTATGTTTAAGCGTGTAGCCTCAAAAGAGAACGCACAGGAGAGTTTTTCTCGATAGAATTTGTAAGGATACCACGTTATAAGGAAATACAGTGTTGCAGAATAAAGACAAATACGTATGTATTGGAAACCCATAAATCCCGCATCATGCGAAATTATCTTGTTCTTCCTAAACAACACGTTGTAACTCGAAAAGCGTTGGTGTTGCGTATATGTCTAAGCGTGTAGCCTCAAATGAGAACGCACAGGAGAGTTTTCTCTTGAAAGAATATGTAAGAATACCACGTTGTAGAATAAAGACATATACTTACTTATTGGAAAAAACTTTAGGAGAAGAAATAACGCATCGTACAAAATTAGCTTGTATCTCCTAAACAACACGTTGTAACTTAAAAAGATTTGGTGTGGCCTGTACGTCTAAACGTGTAGCCTCAAAAGAGAACCCATAGAGGAATTTTCCTTGGTCAAAATTTGTCAGAAAACCACTTATTAAGGAAATCCCGCATCGTGCATAATTATCTTGTTTTTCCTAAACAACACGTTGTAACTCGAAAAGCTTTGGTGTTGCGTGTATGAGTGTTTCCAATACGTATGTATTTGCCTCTACTCTGCAACACTGTATTTCCTTATAACGTGATATTCTTACATATTCTTTCGAGAGAAAACTCTCCTGTGTGTTCTCTTTGGAGGCTACACGCTTAGACATTCACGCAACACCAAAGCTTTTCGAGTTACAACGTGTTGTTTAGGAAAAACAAGATAATTTCGCATGATGCGGGATTTCCGTATAACGTGGTTTTCTGACAAATTTTGACGAAAGAAAATTCTTCTGTGGGTGGTTTTTTGAGGCTGCACGTTTAGACGCACACGCCACACCAAATCCTTTCGAATTATAACGTGTTGTTTAGGATATACAAGCTAATTTTGTACTACGTGTTATTTCTTCTCGTAAAGCTTAAGTGTTTCCAATAAGTATTTATTTGTCTTTACTCTGCAACACTGTATTCCCTTATAACGTGGTATTCTTACATATTCTTTCGAGAGAAAACTCTCCTGTGCGTTCTCTTTTGAGGCTACACGCTTAGACATACACGCAACACCAAAGCTTTTCGAGTTGCAACATGTTGTTTAGGAAAAACAAGATAATTTCGCACGATGCGGTATTTCCTTAAAACGTGGTTTTCTGACAAATTTTGACGAAAGAAAACTCTCCTGTGGGTTCTCTTTTGAGGCTACACGTTTAGACATACACGCCACACCAAATCTTGTCGAGTTACAACGTGTTGTTTAGCAGATGCAAGCTAATTTTACATGATGCGTTCTTTCTTCTCCTAAAGAGTTTCCAATAAGTACATATTTGTCTATACTCTGCAACACTGTATTTCCTTATAACGTGGTATTCTTACATATTCTTTCGAGAGAAAACTATCCTGTGCGTTCTCTTTGGAGGCTACACGCTTAGAAATACACGCACCACCAAAGCTTTTCGAGTTACAACGTGTTGATTAGGAAAAACAAGATAATTTCGCACGATGCGGGATTTCCTTAAAACGTGGTTTTCTGACAAATTTTGACGTAAGAAAATTCTCCTGTTGGTTCTCTTTTGAGGCTACACATTTAGATGTACACGCCACACCAAATCTTTTTGAGTTACCACGTGTTGTTTCGGAGATACAAGCTAATTTAGTACCATGCGTTATTTCTTCTCATAATGTGTTTCCAATACGTACGTATTTGTCTTTACTCTGTAGCAATATATTTCCTTATAATGTGGTATTCTTACATATTCTTTCGGGAGAAAACTCTTCTGTGCATTCTCTTTTGAGGCTACATGCTTAGACATACACGCAACGCCAAATCCTTTCAAGTTATAACGTGTTGTTTAGGATATACAAGCTAATTTTTTACTATGTTTTATTTCTTCTCGTAAAGTTTAAGTGTTTGCAATAAGTATGTATTTGTCTTTACTCTGCAACACTGTATTTCCTTATAACGTGGTATTCCTACATATTCTTTGGGAGAAAACTCTCCTGTACGTTCTCTTTTGAGGCTACATGCTTAGACATATACGCAACATCAAAGCTTTTCGAGTTACAACATGTTGTTTAGGAAAAACAAGATAATTTCGCAGGATGCAGGATTTCCTTAAAACGTGGTTTTCTGACAAATTTTGACGAAAGAAAACCCTCCTGTGGGTTCTCCTTTGAGGCTACACGTTTAGTCGTTCACGCCACACCAAATCTTTTCGAGTTGCAACGTGTTGTTCAGGAGATACAAGCTAATTTTGCATGATGCGTTATTTCTTCTCGTAAAGTGTTTCCAATAAGTACATATTTGTCTATACTCTGCAACACTGTATTTCCTTATAACTGGTATTCTTACATATTCTTTCGAGAGAAAACTATCCTGTGCGTTCTCTTTGGAGGCTACACGCTTAGACATACACGCAACACCAAAGCTTTTCGAGTTACAACGTGTTGATTAGGAAAAACAGGATAATTTCGCACGATGCGGGATTTCCTTAAAATGTGGTTTTCTGACAAATTTTGACGTAAGAAAATTCTGCTGTGGGTTCTCTTTTGAGGCTACACATTTAGACGTGCACGCCACACCAAATCTTTTTGAGGTACCACGTGTTGTTTAGGATTTACAAGCAAATTTTGTACCATGCATTATTTCTTCTCATAATATGTTTCCAATACGTATGTATTTGTCTTTACTCTGCAGCAATATATTTCCTTATAACGTGGTATTCCTACATATTCTTTGGGAGAAAACTCTCCTGTGCATTCTCTTTTGAGGCTACACGCTTACACATACACCCAAGACCAAAGCTTTTCGAGTTACAATGTTTTGTTTATGAAAAACAAGATAAATGCGCACAATGCGGGATTTCTTTAAAATGTGGTTTTCTGACAAATTTTGACGAAAGAAAATTCTCCTGTGGGTTCTCTTTTGAGGCTACATGTTTAGACCTACACGCCACACCAAATCTTTCGAGTTACAACGTGTTCTTTAGGAGATACAAGCTAATTTTTACGATGCGTTATTTCTTCTCCTAAAGTGTTTCCAATACGTACGTATTTGTCTTTACTCTACAACACTGAATTTCCTTATAACATGGTATTCGTACATATTCTTTCGAGAGAAAACTCTCCTGTGCATTCTCTTTTGAGGCTACACGCTTAGACATACACGCAACACCAAAGCATTTCGAGTTAGAACGTGTTGTTTAGGAAAAACAAGATAATTTCGCACGATGCGGGAATTCCTTAAAACGTGGTTTTCTGACAAGTTTTGACGAAAGAAAACTCTCCTGTGGGTTCTCTTTTGAGGCTACACGTTTAGACATACACGCCACACCAAATCTTGTCGAGTTACAACGTGTTGTTTAGCAGATACAAGCTAATTTTACATGATGCGTTATTTCTTCTCCTAAAGTGTTTCAATAAGTACATATTTGTCTATACTCTGCAACACTGTATTTCCTTATAACGTGGTATTCTTACATATTCTTTCGAGAGAAAACTATCCTGTGCGTTCTCTTTGGAGGCTACACGCTTAGAAATACACGCACCACCAAAGCTTTTCGAGTTACAACGTGTTGATTAGGAAAAACAAGATAATTTCGCACGATGCGGGATTTCCTTAAAACGTGGTTTTCTGACAAATTTTGACGTAAGAAAATTCTCCTGTTGGTTCTCTTTTGAGGCTACACATTTAGATGTACACGCCACACCAAATCTTTTTGAGTTACCACGTGTTGTTTCGGAGATACAAGCTAATTTAGTACCATGCGTTATTTCTTCTCATAATGTGTTTCCAATACGTACGTATTTGTCTTTACTCTGTAGCAATATATTTCCTTATAATGTGGTATTCTTACATATTCTTTCGGGAGAAAACTCTTCTGTGCATTCTCTTTTGAGGCTACATGCTTAGACATACACGCAACACCAAATCCTTTCAAGTTATAACGTGTTGTTTAGGATATACAAGCTAATTTTTTACTATGTTTTAATTCTTCTCGTAAAGTTTAAGTGTTTCCAATAAGTATTTATTTGTCTTTACTCTGCAACACTGTATTTCCTTATAACGTGGTATTCCTACATATTCTTTGGGAGAAAACTCTCCTGTACGTTCTCTTTTGAGGCTACATGCTTAGACATATACGCAACATCAAAGCTTTTCGAGTTACAACATGTTGTTTAGGAAAAACAAGATAATTTCGCAGGATGCAGGATTTCCTTAAAACGTGGTTTTTTGACAAATTTTGACGAAAGAAAACCCTCCTGTGGGTTCTCCTTTGAGGCTACACGTTTAGTCGTTCACGCCACACCAAATCTTTTCGAGTTGCAACGTGTTGTTCAGGAGATACAAGCTAATTTTGCATGATGCGTTATTTCTTCTCGTAAAGTGTTTCCAATAAGTACATATTTGTCTATACTCTGCAACACTGTATTTCCTTATAACTGGTATTCTTACATATTCTTTCGAGAGAAAACTATCCTGTGCGTTCTCTTTGGAGGCTACACGCTTAGACATACACGCAACACCAAAGCTTTTCGAGTTACAATGTGTTGATTAGGAAAAACAGGATAATTTCGCACGATGCGGGATTTCCTTAAAATGTGGTTTTCTGACAAATTTTGACGAAAGAAAATTCTCCTGTGGGTTCTCTTTTGAGGCTACATGTTTAGACCTACACGCCACACCAAATCTTTCGAGTTACAACGTGTTCTTTAGGAGATACAAGCTAATTTTTACGATGCGTTATTTCTTCTCCTAAAGTGTTTCCAATACGTACGTATTTGTCTTTACTCTACAACACTGAATTTCCTTATAACATGGTATTCGTACATATTCTTTCGAGAGAAAACTCTCCTGTGCATTCTCTTTTGAGGCTACACGCTTAGACATACACGCAACACCAAAGCATTTCGAGTTAGAACGTGTTGTTTAGGAAAAACAAGATAATTTCGCACGATGCGGGAATTCCTTAAAACGTGGTTTTCTGACAAATTTTGACGAAAGAAAACTCTCCTGTGGGTTCTCTTTTGAGGCTACACGTTTAGACATACACGCCACACCAAATCTTGTCGAGTTACAACGTGTTGTTTAGCAGATACAAGCTAATTTTACATGATGCGTTATTTCTTCTCCTAAAGTGTTTCCAATAAGTACATATTTGTCTATACTCTGCAACACTGTATTTCCTTATAACGTGGTATTCTTACATATTCTTTCGAGAGAAAACTATCCTGTGCGTTCTCTTTGGAGGCTACACGCTTAGACATACACGCACCACCAAAGCTTTTCTAGTTACAACATGTTGATTAGGAAAAACAAGATAATTTCGCACGATGCGGGATTTCCTTAAAACGTGGTTTTCTGACAAATTTTGACGTAAGAAAATTCTCCTGTTGGTTCTCTTTTGAGGCTACACATTTAGATGTACACGCCACACCAAATCTTTTTGAGTTACCACGTGTTGTTTCGGAGATACAAGCTAATTTAGTACCATGCGTTATTTCTTCTCATAATGTGTTTCCAATACGTACGTATTTGTCTTTACTCTGTAGCAATATATTTCCTTATAATGTGGTATTCTTACATATTCTTTCGGGAGAAAACTCTTCTGTGCATTCTCTTTTGAGGCTACATGCTTAGACATACACGCAACACCAAATCCTTTCAAGTTATAACGTGTTGTTTAGGATATACAAGCTAATTTTTTACTATGTTTTATTTCTTCTCGTAAAGTTTAAGTGTTTCCAATAAGTATTTATTTGTCTTTACTCTGCAACACTGTATTTCCTTATAACGTGGTATTCCTACATATTCTTTGGGAGAAAACTCTCCTGTACGTTCTCTTTTGAGGCTACATGCTTAGACATATACGCAACATCAAAGCTTTTCGAGTTACAACATGTTGTTTAGGAAAAACAAGATAATTTCGCAGGATGCAGGATTTCCTTAAAACGTGGTTTTTTGACAAATTTTGACGAAAGAAAACCCTCCTGTGGGTTCTCCTTTGAGGCTACACGTATAGTCGTTCACGCCACACCAAATCTTTTCGAGTTGCAACGTGTTGTTCAGGAGATACAAGCTAATTTTGCATGATGCATTATTTCTTCTCGTAAAGTGTTTCCAATAAGTACATATTTGTCTATACTCTGCAACACTGTATTTCCTTATAACTGGTATTCTTACATATTCTTTCGAGAGAAAACTATCCTGTGCGTTCTCTTTGGAGGCTACACGCTTAGACATACACGCAACACCAAAGCTTTTCGAGTTACAACGTGTTGATTAGGAAAAACAGGATAATTTCGCACGATGCGGGATTTCCTTAAAATGTGGTTTTCTGACAAATTTTGACGTAAGAAAATTCTGCTGTGGGTTCTCTTTTGAGGCTACACATTTAGACGTGCACGCCACACCAAATCTTTTTGAGTTACCACGTGTTGTTTAGGAGATACAAGCAAATTTTGTACCATGCATTATTTCTTCTCATAATATGTTTCCAATACGTATGTATTTGTCTTTACTCTGCAGCAATATATTTCCTTATAACGTGGTATTCCTACATATTCTTTGGGAGAAAACTCTCCTGTGCATTCTCTTTTGAGGCTACACGCTTACACATACACCCAACACCAAAGCTTTTCGAGTTACAATGTTTTGTTTATGAAAAACAAGATAAATGCGCACAATGCGGGATTTCTTTAAAACGTGGTTTTCTGACAAATTTTGACGAAAGAAAATTCTCCTGTGGGTTCTCTTTTGAGGCTACATGTTTAGACCTACACGCCACACCAAATCTTTCGAGTTACAACGTGTTCTTTAGGAGATACAAGCTAATTTTTACGATGCGTTATTTCTTCTCCTAAAGTGTTTCCAATACGTACGTATTTGTCTTTACTCTACAACACTGAATTTCCTTATAACATGGTATTCGTACATATTCTTTCGAGAGAAAACTCTCCTGTGCATTCTCTTTTGAGGCTACACGCTTAGACATACACGCAACACCAAAGCATTTCGAGTTAGAACGTGTTGTTTAGGAAAAACAAGATAATTTCGCACGATGCGGGAATTCCTTAAAACGTGGTTTTCTGACAAATTTTGAGGAAATAAAATTCTCCTATGGGTTTTCATTTGAGGCTAAACATTTAGACGTACACGCCACACCAAATGTTTTCGAGTTACAACGTGTTCTTTAGGAGATACAAGCTAATTTTTTACGATGCTTTATATCTTCTTGTAAAGTTTAAGTGTTTCCAAAAGGAACGTATTTATCTTTAATTTGCCACAATGTATTTCTTTATAACGTGGTATTCTTACATACTCGTTCGAGAGAAATCTCTCCTGTGCGTTCTCTTTTGAGGCTACATGCTTAGACATACACGCAACTCCAAAGATTTTCGAGTTACAATGTGTTGTTTAGGAAAAACAAGATAGTTTCGCATGATGCGGGATTTCCTTAATAAGTGGTTTTCTGACAAATTTTGAGGAAAGAAAATTATCCTGTGGGTTCTCTTTTGAGGCTGCACGTTTAGACGTACATGCCACACCAAATCTTTTTGAGTTACAACGTGTTGTTTAAGAGATACAAACTAATTTTTTACGATGCGTTATTTCTTCTCATAGAGTGTTTCAAATACATATGTATTTGTCTTTACTCTGCAAAACTGTATTTCCTTATAATGTGGTATTCTTACATGTTCTTTCGAGAGAAAACTCTCCTGTGCGTTCTCTTTTGAGGCTACACGCTTAGACATACACGCAACATCAAAGCTTTTCGAGTCACAACGTGTTGTTTAGGAAAAACAAGATAATTTCGCACGATGAGTGATTTCCTTAAAACATGGATTTCTGACAAATTTTACGAACAAAAATTCTCCTGTGGGTTCTCTTTTGAGGCTACACGTTTAGACGTACACGCCACAGCAAATCTTTTCGAGTTACAATGTTTTGTTTAGGAGATACAAGCTAATTTTGTATGATGCGTTATTTCTTCTCATAAAGTTTTTCCAATAAGTATTTGTCTTTACTCTGCAACACTGTATTTCCTTATAACGTGGTATTCTTACATATTTTTTCGAGAGAAAACTCTCCTGTGCGTTCTCATTTGAGGCTACACGCTGAGACATACACGCAACAGCAAAGCTTTTCGAGTTACAACTTGTTGTTTAGGAAGAACAAGATAATTTCTCACGATGCGGGATTTCCTTAAAACGTGGTTTTCTGACAAATTTTGACGAAAGAAAATTCTCCTGTGGGTTCTCTTTTGAAGCTAAACGTTTAGACGTACACACCACACCAAATCTTTTTGAGTTGCAACTTGTTGTTTAGGAGATACAAGCTAATTTTTTTACAATGAATTATTTCTTCTCGTAAAGGTTAAGTGTTTCCAATACGTATGTATTTGCCTCTACTCTGCAACACTGTATTTCCTTATAACGTGGTATTCTTACATATTCTTTCGAGAGAAAACTCTCCTGTGCGTTCTCTTTGGAGGCTACACACTTAGACATTCAGGCAACACGAAAGTTTTTCGAGGTACAACGTGTTGTTTAGGAAAAACAAGATAATTTCGCATGATGCGGGATTTCCTTAAAACGTGGTTTTCTGACAAATTATGACGAAAGAAAATTCTCCTGTGGGTTCTCTTTTGAGGCTGCATGTTTAGACGTACACGCCACACCAAATCCTTTCGAGTTCTAACGTGTTGTTTAGGATATACAAGCTAATTTTGTACTATGTGCTATTTCTTCTCGTAAAGCTTAAGTGTTTCCAATATGTATGTATTTGTCTTTACTCTGCAACACTGTATTTCCTTATAACGTAGTATTCCTACATATTCTTTCAGGAGAAAACTCTCCTGTGCGTTCTCTTTTGAGGCTACACGTTTAGACGTACACGCCACACCAAATCTTTTTGAGTTACAACTTGTTGTTTCGGAGATACAAGCTAATTTTTTAACGATGAATTATTTCTTCTCGTAAAGTTTACGTTTTTCCAATATGTATATATTTGCCTCTACTCTGCAACACTGTATTTCCTTATAACGTGGTATTCTTATATATTCTTTCGAGAGAAAACTCTCCTGTGTGATCTCTTTGGAGGCTACATGCTTAGACATTAACGCAACACCAAAGCTTTTCGAGTTACAACGTGTTTTTTAGGAAAAACAAGATAATTTCGCATGATGCGGGATTTCTTTAAAAGTGGTTTTCTGACAAATTTTGATGAAAGAAAATTCTCCTGTGGGTTCTCATTTGAGGCTACACGTTTAGACGTACACGCCACACCAAATCCTTTCGAGTTATAACGTGTTGTTTAGGGTATACAAACTAAATTTTACTATGTGTTATTTCGTCTCCTAAAGCTTAAGTGTTTCCAATAAGTATGCATTTGTCTTTACTCTGCAACACTGTATTTCCTTATAACGTTGTATTCCTACATATTCTTTCGGAAGAAAACTCTCCTGTGCATTCTCTTTTGAGGCTACACGCTTAGACATACACGCACCACCAAAGCTTTTCGAGTTACATGTTGTTTAGGAAAACAAGATAATTTCGCACGATGAGGTATTTCCTTAAAACGTGGTTTTCTGACAAATTTAGACGAAAGAAAAGTCTCCTGTGGTTTCTCTTTTGAGGCTACACGTTTAGACATACACGCCACACCAAATCTTGTCGAGTTACAACGTGTTGTTTAGGAGATACAAGCTAATTTTGCATGATGTGTTATTTCTTCTCCTAAAGTGTTTCCAATAAGTACATATTTGTCTAAATTCTGCAACACTGTATTTCCTTATAACGTGGTATTCTTACATATTCTTTCGAGAGAAAACTATCCTGTGCGTTCTCTTTGGAGGCTACACGCTTAGACATACACGCACCACCAAAGCTTTTCGAGTTACAACGTGTTGATTAGGAAAAACAAGATAATTTCGCACGATGCGGGATTTCCTTAAAACGTGGTTTTCTGACAAATTTTGACGAAAGAAAACTCTCCTGTGGGTTCTCTTTTGAGGCTACACTTTTAGACGTACACGCCACACCAAACCTTTTCGAGTTACAACGTGTTGTTTAGGACATACAAGCTAATTTTGCAAGATGCATTATTTCTCTCATAAAGTGCTTCCATTACATACGTATTTGTCTTTACTCTGCCACACTGTATGTCCTTATAACGTGGTATTCTTACATATTCTTTCGAGAGAAAACTCTCCTGTGCGTTCTCTTTGGAGGCTACACGCTTAGACATTCACGCAACACCAAAGCTTTTCGAGTTACAACGTGTTGTTTAGGAAAAACAAGATAATTTCACATGATGCGGGATTCCCTTAAAACGTGGTTTTCTGAAAACTTTTGACGAAAGAAAATTCTCCTGTGGGTACTCTTTTGAGGCTACACGTTTAGATGTACACGCCACACCAAATCCTATCGAGTTATAGCGTGTTGTTTAGGATATATAAGCTACTTTTGTACTATGTGTTATTTCTTCTCTTAAAGCTTAACTGTTTCCAATAAGTATCTATTTGTCTTTACTCTGCAACACTGTATTTCCTTATAACGTGGTATTCCTCCATATTCTTTCTGGAGAAAACTCCCCTGTGCGTTCTCTTTTGAGGCTACACGTTTAGACGTACACGCCACACCAAATCTTTTTGAGTTACAACTTGTTGTTTAGGAGATACAAGCTAATTTTTTTACGATGAATTATTTCTTCTCGTAAAGTTTAAGTGTTTACAATACGTATGTACTTGCCTCTACTCTGCCACACTGTATTTCCTTATAACGTGATATTCTTACATATTCTTTCAAGAGAAAACTCTCCTGTGCGTTCTCTTTGGAGGCTACACGCTTAGACATTCACCCAACACCAAAGCTTTTCGAGTTACAACGTGTTGTTTAGGAAAAACAAGATAATTTCGCATGATGCGGGATTTCCTTAAAACGTGGTTTTCTGACAAATTTTGACGAAAGAAAAATCTCCTGTGGGTTCTCTTTTGAGACTACACGTTTAGACGTACACGCCACACCAAATCCTTTCGAGTTATAACGTGTTGTTTAGGAGATACAAGCTAATTTTGTACTATGTGTTATTTCTTCTCATAAAGCTTAAGTGTTTCCAATAAGTATATATTTGTCTTTACTCTGCAACACTGTATTTCCTTATAACGTGGTATTCCTACATATTCTTTCGAAAGAAAACTCTCCTATGCGTTCTCTTTTGAGGTTACACGCTTAGACATAAACGCACCACCAAAGCTTTTCGAGTTACAACATGTTTAGGATAAACAAGATAATTTCGCGTGATGCTGTATTTCCTTAAACGTGGTTTTCTGACAAATTTTGACGAAAGAAAACTCTCCTGTGGGTTCCCTTTTGAGGCTACACGTTTAGACATACACGCCACACCAAATCTTGTCGAGTTACAACGTGTTGTTTAGGAGATACAAGCTAATTTTACATGATGCGTTATTTCTTCTCCTAAAGTGTTTCCAATAAGTACATATTTGTCTATACACTGCAACACTGTATTTCCTTATAACGTGGTATTCTTACATATTCTTTCGAGAGAAAACTATCCTGTACGTTCTCTTTGGAGGCTACACGCTTAGACATACACGCACCACCAAAGCCTTTCGAGTTACAACGTGTTGATTAGGAAAAACAAGATAATTTCGCACGATGCGGGATTTCCTTAAAACATGGTTTTCTGACAAATTTTGACGAAAGAAAATTGTACTGTGGGTTCTCTTTTGAGGCTACACGTTTAGATGTGCACGCCACACCAAATTATTTTGAGTTACCACGTGTTGTTTCGGAGATACAAGCTAATTTTGTACCATGCGTTATTTCTTCTCATAATGTGTTTCCAAAACGTATGTATTTGTCTTTACTCTGCAGCAATATGTTTCCTTATAACGTGGTATTCTTACATATTCTTTCGAGAGAAAACTCTCCTGTGCATTGTTTTTTGAGGCTACATGCTTAGACATACACGCAACACCAAATCCTTTCGAGTTATAACGTGTTGTTTAGGATATACAAGCTAATTTTGTACTATGTCATATTTCTTCTCGTAAAGTTTATGTGTTTCCAATAAGTATTTATTTGTCTTTACTCTGCAACACTGTATTTCCTTATAACGTGGTATTCCTACATATTCTTTCGGGAGAAAACTCTCCTGTGCGTTCTCTTTTGAGGCTACACGCTTAGACATATACGCCACACCAAAGCTTTTCGAGTTACAACATGTTTTTTAGGAAAAACAAGATAATTTCGCAGGATGCAGGATTTCCTTAAAACGTGGTTTTCTGACAAATTTTGACGAAAGAAAGCTCTCCTGTGGGTTCTCCTTTGAGGCTACACGTTTAGTCGTTCACGCCACACCAAATCTTTTCGAGTTACAACGTGTTGTTTAGGAGATACAAGCTAAGTTTGCATGATGCGTTATTTCTTTTCGTAAAGTGTTTCCAATAAGTACATATTTGTCTATACTCTGCAACACTGTATTTCCTTATAACGTGGTATTCTTACATATTCTTTCGAGAGAAAACTATCCTGTGCGTTCTCTTTGGAGGCTACACGCTTAGACATACATGCACCACCAAAGCTTTTCGAGTTACAACGTGTTGATTAGGAAAAACAAGATAATTTCCCACGATGCGGGATTTCCTTAAAAAGTGGTTTTCTGACAAATTTTGACGTAAGAAAATTCTCCTCTGTGTTCTCTGTTGAGGCTACACATTTAGACGTGCACGCCACACCAAATCTTTTTGAGTTACCACGTGTTGTTTAGGAGATACAAGCTAATTTTGTACGATGCTTTATTTCATCTCGTAAAGTTTATGTGTTTCCAATACTTACGTATTTGTCTTTATTCTGCAACACTGTATTTCCTTATAACGTGGTATCCTTACAAATTCTATCGAGAAAAAACTCTCCTGTGCGTTCTCTTTTGAGGCTACACACTTAAACATACACGCAACACCAAAGCTTTTCGAGTTACAACGTGTTGTTTAGGATTTCCTTAAAGCGGGATTTCCTTAAAACGTGGTTTTCTGAAAAATTTTGACGAAAGAAAATTCTCCTGTGGGTTCTCTTTTGAGGCTACACGTTTAGACGTACAGGCCACACCAAATCTTTTCGAGTTACAACGTGTTGTTTAGGAGATACAAACTAATTTTGTACGTTGCGTTATTTCTTCTCGTAAAGTGTTTCCAATACGTATGTATTTGCCTTTACTCTGCGACACTGTATTTCCTTATAAAGTGGTATTCTTACATACTCTTTCGAGAGAAAACTCTTTTGTGCGTTCTTTTTTGAGGCTACACGCTTAGACATACACGCAACACCAAAGCTTTTCGAGTTAAAACGTGTTGTTTAGGAAAAAGAAGATAATTGCGCACGATGCGGGATTTCCTTAAAACATGGGTTCTCTTTTGAGGGTACACGTTTAGACGTACAGGCCACACCAGAACCTTTCGAGTTATAACGTGTTGTTTAGGAGATACAAGCTAATTTTGTACTATTTGTTATTCCATGTTATATGGAAAAACAGTGTTGCAGAGTAAAGACAAATATGTACGTATTGGAAACACTTTACGAGAAGAAATAACACATGGTAAAAAATTAGCTTGTATCTCCTAAACAACACGTTGTAACTCAAAAGGATTTTGTGTGGTGTTTATCTAAAGGTGTAGCCTCAAAGGAGAACCCACAGGAGAATTTTCGTTGGTCAAAATTTTTTCAGAAAACCACATTTTATGGAAATCCCGCATCGTGCGAAATTTTCTTGTTTTTCCTAAATAACACGTTGTAACTCGAAAAGTTTTGGTTTTGCATGTATGTCTAAGCGTGTAGCCTCAAAAGAGAACGCACAGGAGAGTATTCTCTCGAAAGAATATGTAAGAATACCACGTTATAAGGACATACAGTGTTGCACAGTAAAGACAGATACATACATATTGGAAACACTTTACGAGAAGGAATAATACATCATACAAAATTAGCTTGTATTTCCTAAACAACACGGTGTAACGCGAAAAGATTTTGTGTGGCGTGTACGTTGAAACGTGTAGCCTCAAAAGAGAACCCACAGGAGAATTTTCTTTCGTCAAAATATGTCGGAAAACCACGTTTTAAGGAAATCACGCATCGTGCGAAATTATCTTGTTTTTCCTAAACAACACGTTGTAACTCGAAAAGCTTTGGTGTAACCAACACGTTGTAACTCGAAAATATTTGGTGTGGTGTTTACATCTAAATGCGTAGCCTCAAAAGATAAGCCACAGGAGAATTTTCTTTGGTCAAAATTTTTTCAGAAAACCACGTTTTAATGAAGTCATGCATCATGAGAATTATCTTGTTTTTCCTAAACAACACGTTTTAACTCGAAAAGCTTTGGTGTTGCGTGTATGTCTAAGCATGTAGCCTCAAAAGAGAATGCACAGTAGAGTATTCTCTCGAAAGAATATGTAAGAATACCACGTTATAAGGAAATACAGTGTTGCAGAGTAAAGACAGATACTTACTTATTGGAAACACTTTACGAGAAGGAATAATACATCGTACAAAATTAGCTTGTATTTCCTAAACAAAACGTTGTAACTTGAAGGATTTGGTGTGACGTGTAAGTTGAAACGTGTAGCCTCAAAAGAGAACCCACAGGAGAATTTTCTTTCGTCAAAATTTGACAGAAAACCACGTTTTAAGGAAATCCCGCATTGTGCGAAATTATCTTGTTTTTCCTAAACAACACATTGTAACTCGAAAAGCTTTGGTGTTGCGTGTATGTCTAAACGTGTGGCCTCAAAAGATAACGCACAGGAGAGTTTTCTCTCGAAAGAATATATAAGAATACCACGTTATATGGAAATACAGTGTTGCAGAGTAAAGACAAATACGTATATATTGGAAACACTTTACGAGAAGAAATAACGCATCGTACAAAATTAGCTTGTATTTCCTAAACAACACGATGTAACTCGAAAAGATTTGGTGTGGCGTGTACGTCTAAACGTGTAGCCTCAAAAGTGAACTTACAGGAGTATTTTCTTTCGTCAAAATTTGTCAGAAAACCACGTTTTATGGAAATCCCGCATCGTGGAAATTATCTTGTTTTTCCTAAACAACACGTTGTAACTCGAAAAGCTTTGGTGCTGCGTGTATGTCTAAGCGTGTAGCCTCAAAAGAGAACGCACAGGAGAGTTTTCTCTCGAAAGAATATGTAAGAATACCGCGTTATAAGGAAATACAGTGTTGCAGAGTAAAGACAAATAAGTAAGTATTGGACACAATTTATGAGAAGAAATAACGCATCGTAAAAAATAAGCTTGTATCTCCTAAACAACACGTTGTAACTCGAAAAGATTTGGTGTGACATGTACGTCTAAACATGTACCCTCAAAAGAGAACTCACAGGAGAATTTTCTTTCATCAAAATTTGTCAGAAAACACGTTTTAAGGAAATCTCGCATCGTGCAAAATTATCTTGTTTTTACTAAACAACACGGTGTAACTCGAAAAGCTTTGGTGTTGAGTGTTTGTCTAAGCGTGTAGCCTCAAAAGAGAATGCACAGGAGAGTTTTCTCTCGAAAGAATATGTAAGAATACCACGTTATAAGGAAATACAGTGTTGCAGAGTAAAGACAAATAAGTATATATTGGAAACACTTTAGGAGAAGAAATAACGCATCGTAAAAAATTTGCTTGTATCTCGTAAACAACACGTTGTAACTCGAAAATATTTGGTGTGGCTCATACGTCTAAACGTGTAGCCTCAAAAGAGAACCCACAGGAGAACTTTCTTTCGTCATAATTTGTCAGAAAACCACGTTTTAAGGATATCCCGCATCGTGCAAAATTATCTTGTTTTTCCTAAACAACTCGTTGTAACTCGAAAAGCTTTGGTGCTGCGTGTATGTCTATGCGTGTAGCCACTTAAGAGAAGGCACAGGAGATTTTTCTCTCGAAAGAACATGTAAGAATACAACGTTATAAGGAAATACAGTGTTGCAGAGTAAAGACAAATACGTACTTATTGGAAACACTTTACGAGAAGAAATAATGCATCGTAAAAAATTACCTTGTATCTCCTAAACAACACGTGGTAACTCGAAAAGATTTGGTGTGGCGTGCACGTCTAAACGTGTAGCCTCAAAAGAGAACCAACAGGAGAATTTTCTGTCGTCAAAATTTGTCAGAACACCACGTTTTAAGGAAATCCCACATCGTGTGAACTTATCTAGTTTTTCATAAACAACACGTTGTAACTCGAAAGGTTTTGGTGTTGCTTGTATGTCTAAGTGTGTAGCCTCAAAAGGGAACGCACAGGATAGTTTTCTCTCGACAGAATATGTAAGAATACCACGTTATAAGGAAATACAGTGTTGCAGAGTAAAGACAAATACGTACGTATTGGAAACACTTTATGAGAAGAAATAACGCAGCGTACAAAATTAGCTTGTATCTCCTAAACAACACGTGGTAACTCGAAAGGATTTCGTGTGGCGTGCACGTCTAAACGTGAAGCCTCAAAAGAGAACCCACAGGAGAATTTTCTTTCGTCAAAATTTGTCAGAAAACCACGTTTTAAGGAAATCCCGCATCGTGCGAAATTATCTTGTTTTTCATAAACATCACGTTGTAACTCTTAAAGCTTTGTTGTTGCCTGTATGTCTAAGTATGTAGCCTCAAAAGGGAATGCACAGGATAGTTTTCTCTTGAAAGAATATGTAAGAAAACCACGTTTTAAGAAATACAGTGTTGCAGAGTAAAGACAAATATGTACGTATTGGAAACACTTTACGAGAAGTATTAACGCATTGTACAAAATTAGCTTGTATTTCCTAAACAATACGTTGTAATTCGAAAACATTTGGTGTGGCGTGTACGTCTAAATATGTAGCCTCAAAAGAGAACACACAGGAGAATTTTCTTTCGTCAAAATTTGTCAGAATCCACGTATTAAGGAAATCCCGCATTGTGCGAAATTATCTTGTTTTTCCTACACAACACTTCGTAACTCGAAAAGCTTTGGTGTTGCGTGTATGTATAAACTTGTGGCCTCAAAAGAGAATGCACAGGAGAGATTTCTCTCGAAAGAATATATAAGAATACCACGTTATAAGGAAATACAGTGTTGCAGAGTAAAGACAAATACGTATATATTGGAAACACTTTACGAGAAGTAATAACGCATCGTACAAAATTAGCTTGTATCTCCTAAACAACACGATGTAACTCGAAAAGATTTGGTGTGGCGTGTACGTCTAAACGTGTAGCCTGGAAAGAGAACTCACAGGAGAATTTTCTTTCGTCAAAATTTGTCAGAAAACCACGTTTTATGGAAATCCCGCATCGTGGAAATTATCTTGTTTTTCCTAAACAACACGTTGTAACTCGGAAAGCTTTGGTGCTGCGTGTATGTCTAAGCGTGTAGCCTCAAAAGAGAACGCACAGGAGATTTTTCTCTCGAAAGAACATGTAAGAATACAACGTTATAAGGAAATACAATGTTGCAGAGTAAAGACAAATACATACTTTTTGGAAACACTTTACGAGAAAATATAACGCTTCGTAAAAAATTAGCTTGTATCTCCTAAACAACAAGTGGTAACTCGAAAAGATTTGGTGTGGCGTGCACGTCTAAACGTGTAGCCTCAAAAGAGAACCAACAGGAGAATTTTCTTTCGTCAAAATTTGTCAGAACACCACTTTTTACGGAAATCCCGCATCGTGCGAAATTATCTTGTTTTTCATAAACAACACGTTGTAACTCGAAAAGTTTTGGTGTTGCCTGTATGTCTAATTGTGTAGCCTCAAAAGGGAATGCACAGGATAGTTTTCTCGCGACAGAATATGTAAGAATACCACGTTATAAGGAAATACAGTGTTGCAGAGTAAAGACAAATATGTATGTATTGGAAACACTTTATGAGAAGAAATAAGGCATCGTACAAATTTAGCTTGTATCTCCTAAACAACACGTGGTAACTCGAAAGGATTTGGTGTGGCGTGCACGTCTAAACGTGAAGCCTCAAAAGAGAACCCACAGGAGAATTTTCTTTCGTCAAAATTTGTCAGAAAACCACGTTTTAAGGAAATCCCGCATCGTGCGAAATTATCTTGTTTTTCATAAACAACACGTTGTAACTCGAAAAGCTTTGGTGTTACCTGTATGTCTAAGTGTGTAGCCTCAAAAGGGAATGCACAGGATAGTTTTCTCTCGAAAGAATATGTAAGAAAACCACGTTTTAAGGAAATACAGTGTTGCAGAGTAAAGATAAATACGTACATATCGGAAACACTTTACGAGAAGAATTAACGCATTGTACAAAATTAGCTTGTATCTCCTAAACAACACGTTGTAATTCGAAAAGATTTGGTGTGGCATGTACGTCTAAATATGTAGCCTCAAAAGAGAACACACAGGAGAATTTTCTTTCGTCAACATTTTTCAGAAAACCACGTTTTAAGCTAATCCCGCATCTTGCAAAATCATCTCCTTTTTCCTAAACAACATGTTGTAACTCGAAAAGCTTTGGTGTTGCGTGTATGTGTAAGGATGGAGCCTCAAAAGAGAAGGCACAGGAGAGTTTTCCCTCGAAAGAATATGTAATAATACCATGTTATAAGGAAATACAATTTTGCAGAGTAAAGACAAATAAGTACATATTGTAAACACTTTACGAGAAGTAATAACGCATCGTACAAAATTAACTTGTGTCTCCTAAACAATACGTTGTAACTCGAAAAGATTTGGCGTCACGTGTATGTCTAAATGTGTAGCCTCAAAAGAGAACCCGCAGGAGAATTTTCTTTCATCAAAATTTGTCAGAAACCACGTTTTACGGAAATCTCGCATCGTGCGAAATTATCTTGTTTTTCCTAAACAACACGTTGTAATCTGAAAAGCTTTGGTGTTGCGTGTATGTCTAAGCTTGTAGCCTCAAATGAGATTGCACAGGACAGTTTTCTCTCGAAAGAATATGTAAGAATACCACGTTATAGGCAAATATAGTGTTGCAGAGTAAAGACAATTAAGTACGTATTGGAAACATTTTAAGTGAAGAAATAACGCATCGTACTAAATTAGCTTGTATCTCCTAAACAACACGTTGTAACTCGAAAGGATTTGGTGTGGCTCATACCCCTACACGTAGAGCCTCAAAAAGAACCCACAGGAGATCTTTCTTTCGTAAAAATTTTTCAGAAAACCACGTTTTATGGAAATCTCGCATCATGCGAAATTATCTTGTTTTTCCTAAACAACACGTTGTAACTCGAAAAGCTTTGGCGTTGCGTGTATGTCTAAGCGTGTACCCCAAAAGAGAACGCACAGGAGAGGTTTCCCTCGAAAGAATATGTAAGAATACAACGTTATAGGGAAATACAGTGTTGCAGAGTAAAGACAATTAAGTACGTTTTGGACACACTTTACAAGAAGAAATAACGCATCGAAAAAAATTTGCTTGTATCTCCTAAACAACAAGTTATAACTCGAAAAGATTTGGTGTGGCGTGTACGTCTAAACCTGTAGCCTCAAAAGACAACGCAAAGGAGAACTTTCTTTTGTTAAAATTTGTCAGAAAACCACGTTTTAAGGAAATCCCGCATCGTGCGAAATTATCTTGTTTTTCATAAACAACACGTTGTAACTTGAAAAGCTTTGGTGTTGCCTGTATGTCTAAGTGTGTAGCCTCAAAAGGGAACGCACAAGATAGTTTTCGCTCGAAAGAATATGTAAGAATACCACGTTATAAGGAAATACAGTGTTGCAGAGTAAAGACAAATACGTACGTATTGGACACACTTTACGAGAAGAAATAAAGCATCGTACAAAATTAGCTTGTATCTCCTAAACAACACGTGGTAACTCGAAAGGATTAGGTGTGGCGTGCACGTCTAAACATGAAGCTTCAAAAGAGAACCAACAGAATAATTTTCTTTTGTCAAAATTTGTCAGAAAACCATGTTGTAAGGAAATCCAGCATCGTGCGAAATTATCTTGTTTTTTTAAAAACAACACGTTGTAACTCAAAAAGCTTTGGTGTTGCCTCTTTGTCTAAGTGTTTAGCCTCAAATGGGAATGCACAGGATAGTTTTCTCTTGAAAGAATATGTAAGAATACCACGTTAAAAGGAAATACAGTGTTGCAGAGTAAAGACAAATACGTACGTATTGGAAACACTTTACGAGAATGAACGCATTATAAAAAATTAGCTTGTATCTCCTAAACAACACGTTGTAACTCGAAAAGATTTGGTGTGACGTGTACGTCTGAATATGTAGCCTCAAAAGAGAACCCAAAGGAGAATTTTCTTTCGTCAAAATTTTTCAGAAAACCAGGTTTTTAGGAAATCCCTCATCGTGCGAAATCATCTTCTTTTTCCTAAACAACATGTTGTAACTCGAAAAGCTTTGGTGTTGCGTGCTTCTCTAATCGTGTAGCCTCAAAAGAGAATGCACAGGACAGTTTTCCCTCGAAAGAATATGTAAGAATACCATGTTATAAGGAAATACAGTGTTGCAGAGTAAAGACAAATATGTACGTATTGGAAACATTTTACGAGAAGAAATAGCGCATCGTAAAATATTTCTTGTATCTCCTAAACAACACGCTGTAACTCAAAAATATTTGGTGTGGCTCGTACGGCTACACGTGTAGCCTCAAAGGAGAACCCACAGGAGAACTTTCTTTCGTCAAAATTTGTCAGAAAACCACGTTTTAAGGAAATCCCGCATCGTGCAAAATTATCTTGATTTTCCTAAACAACACGTTGTAACTCGAAAAGATTTGGTGTTGCGTGTATGTCTGAGCATGTAGCCTCTAAAGAGAATGCACAGGAGAGTTTCTCTCGAAAAAACATGTAAGAATACAACGTTATAAGGAAATACAGTGTTGCAGAGTAAAGACAAATACATACGTATTGGAACCACTTTACGAAAAGAAATAACGCATCATACAAAATTAGCTTGTATCTCTTAAACAACACGTGGTAACTCGAAAGGATTTGGTGTGGCGTGCACGTCTAAATGTGTAGCCTCAAAAGAGAAGCAACAGGAGAATTTTCTTTTGTCAAAATTTGTCAGAAAACCACGTTTTAAGGAAATCCCGCATCGTGCAAAATTATCTTGTTTTCCATAAACAACATGTTGTAACTCGAAAAGCTATGGTGCTGCCTGTATGTCTAAGCGTGGAGCCTCAAAAGAGAAGGAAGAGGAGAGTTTTATCTCGAAAGAATATGTAAGTATACCACGTTATAAGGAAATATAATGTTGCAGAGTACAGACAAATACTATTGGAAACACTTTAAGAGAAGAAATAATGCATCGTACAAAATTAGCTTGTATCTCCTAAACAACACGTTGTAACTCGAAAAAAATTGTTGTGGCTCTTACCTCTACACGTGTAGCCTCAAAAGAGAACCCACAGGAGAACTTTCTTTCGTCAAAATTTTTCAGACAACCACGTTTTATGGAAATCTCGCATCGTGCGAAATTATCTTGTTTTTCCTAAACGACACATTGTAACTCAAAAAGCTTTGGCGTTGCGTGTATGTCTAAGCATGTAGCCTGTAAAGAGAACGCACAGCAGAGTTTTCTCTCGAAAGAATATGTAAGAATACAACGTTATAAGGAAATACAGTGTTGCAGAGTAAAGACAAATAAGTACATATTGGAAAACTTTACGAGCAGAAGTAACGCATCTTACAAAATTAGCTTGTACCTCCGAAACAACATGTTGTAACTCGAAAGATTTGGTGTGCCGTGTATGTCTAAATGTGTAGCCTTAAAAGAGAACCCACAGGAGAATTGTCTTTCTTCAACATTTTTCAGAAAACCACGATTTAAGGAAATCCCGCATCGTGCGAAATCATCTTCTTTTTCCTAAGCAACATGTTGTAACTCGAAAAGCTTTGGTGTTGCGTGTATGTGTAAGCGTGGAGCCTCAAAAGAGAAGGCATAGGAGAGTTTTCTCTCGAAAGAATATGTAAGAATACCACGTTATAAGGAAATACAATTTTGCAGAGTAAAGACAAATAAGTACTTATTGGAAACACTTTATGAGAAGAAATAACGCATCGTAAAAAATTAGCTTGTATCTCCTAAACAACACGTTGTAACTCAAAAAGATTTGGTGTGACGTGTACGTCTAAACATGTAGCCTCAAAAGAGAACCCACAGGAGAACTTTCTTTCGTCAAAATTTTTCAGAAAACCACGTTTTATGGAAATCTCGCATCATGCGAAATTATCTTGTTTTTCCTAAACAACACGTTGTAACTCGAAAAGCTTTGGTGTTGCGTGTATGTCTAAGCATGTAGCCCAAAAGAGAACGCACAGGAGACGTTTCCCTCGAAAGAATATGTAAGAATACCACGTTATAAGGAAGTAAGTGTTGCAGAGTAAAGAGAATTAAGTACGTATTGGACACACTTTACAAGAAGAAATAACGCATCGAACAAAATTTGCTTGTATCTCCTAAACAACAAGTTATAACTCGAAAAGATTTGGTGTGGCGTGTACGTCTAAACCTGTATTCTCAAAAGACAACGCACAGGAGAACTTTCTTTCGTTAAAATTTGTCAGAAAACCACGTTTTAAGGATATCCCGCATCGTGCAAAATTATCTTGTTTTTCCTAAACAACACGTTGTAACTCGAAAAGCTTTGGTGTTATGTGTATATCTAAGCGTGTAGACTCTAAAGAGAACGCACAGAAGAGTTTTCTCTCGAAAGAACATGTAAGAATACAATGTTATAAGGAAATACAGTGTTGCAGAGTAAAGACAAATACATACATATAGGAAACACTTACGAGAAGAAATAACGCATCGTACACAATTAGCTTGTATCTCCAAAACAACACGTGATAATTCGAAAGATTTCGGGTGGCGTGCACGGCTAAACATGTAGCCTCAAAAGAGAACCCACAGGAGAATTTTCTTTAGTCAAAATTTGTCAGAAAACCACGTTTTAAGGAAATCCCGCATCGTGCAAAATTATGTTGTTTTCCATAAACAAAACGCTGTAACTCGAAAAGCTTTGGTGTTGCCTATATGTCTAAGCGTGGAGCCTAAAAACAGAAAATGCACAGGAGAGTTTTCTCTCGAAAGAATATGTAAGAATGCCACGTTATAAGGAAATATAATGTTGCAGAGTACAGACAAATACTATTGGAAACACTTTAAGAGAAGAAATAATGCATCCTACAAAATTAGCTTGTATCTCCTAAACAACACGTTGTAACTAGAAAAGATTTGGTGTGGCTCTTACCTCTACACGTGTAGCCTCAAAAGAGAACCCACAGGAGAAATTTCTTTCGTCAAAATTTTTCAGACAACCACGTTTTATGGAAATCTCGCATCGTGCGAAATTATCTTGTTTTTCCTAAACGACACATTGTAACTCAAAAAGCTTTGGCGTTGCGTGTATGTCTAAGCGTGTAGCCTCTAAAGAGAACGCACAGGAGAGTTTTCTCTCAAAAGAATATGTAAGAATACAACGTTATAAGGAAATACAGTGTTGCAGAGTAAAGACAGATAAGTACGTATTGGAAAACTTTACGAGCAGAAGTAACGCATCTTACAAAATTAGCTTGTATCTCCGAAACAACACGTTGTAACTCGAAAAGATTCGGTGTGCCGTGTACGTCTAAACGTGTAGCCTCAAAAGATAACCCACAGGAGAATTTTCATTCTTCAACATTTTTCAGAAAACCACGTTTTAAGGAAATCCCGCATCGTGCGAAATCATCTTCTTTTTCCAAAGCAACATGTTGTAACTCGAAAAGCTTTGGTGTTGCGTGTATGTGTAAGCGTGGAGCCTCAAAAGAGAAGGCACAGGAGAGTTTTCTCTCAAAAGAATATGTAAGAATACCACGCTATAAGGAAATACAATTTTGTAGAGTAAGGACAAATAAGTACTTATTGGAATCACTTTATGAGAAGAAATAACGCATCGTACAAAATTAGCTTATATCTCCTAAACAACACGTTGTAACTCGAAAAGATTTGGTGTGACGTGTACGTCTAAACATGTAGCCTCAAAAGAGAACCCACAGGAGAACGTTCTTTCGTCAAAATTTTTCAGAAAACCACGTTTTATGGAAATCTAGCATCATGCGCAATTATCTTGTTTTTCCTAAACAGCATGTTGTAACTCGAAAAGCTTTGGCATTGCGTGTATGTCTAAGCGTGTAGCCCAAAAGAGAACGCACAGGAGACGTTTCCCTCGAAAGAATATGTAAGAATACCACGTTATAAGGAAATACAGTGTTGCAGAGTAAAGACAATTAAGCACGTATTGGACACACTTTACAAGAAGAAATAGCGCATCGAACAATATTTGCTTGTATCTCCTAAACAACAAGTTATAACTCGAAAAGATTTGGTGTGGCGTGTACGTCTAAACCTGTAGCCTCAAAGGACAACGCACAGGAGAACTTTCTTTCGTTAAAATTTGTCAGAAAATCACGTTTTAAGGATATCCCGCATCGTGCAAAATTGTCTTGTTTTTCCTAAACAACACGTTGTAATTCGAAAAGCTTTGGTGTTACGTGTATATCTAAGCGTGTAGCCTCTAAAGAGAATGCACAGGAGAGTTTTCTCTCGAAAGAACATGTAAGAATACAATGTTATAAGGAAATACAGTGTTGCAGAGTAAAGACAAATACGTACATATTGGAAACACCTTACGAGAAGAAATAACGCATCGTACAAAATTAGCTGATATCTCCTAAACAACACGTGATAATTCGAAAGGATGTCATGTGGCATGCACGTCTAAACATGTAGCCTCAAAAGAGAACCCACAGGAGAATTTTCTTTCGTCAAAATTTGTCAGAAGACCAAGTTTTAAGGAAATCCCGCATCGTGCAAAATTATCTTGTTTTTCATAAACAACACGTTGTAACTTGAAAAGCTTTGGTGTTGACTGTATGTCTAAGTGTGTAACCTCAAAAGGGAATGCACAAGATAGTTTTCTCTCGAAAGAATGTGTAAGAATACCACGTTATAAGGAAATACAGTGTTGCAGAATAAAGACAAATACGTAAGTATTGGACACACTTTACGAGAAGAAATAAAGCATTGTACAAAATTAGCTTGTATCTCCTAAACAACACGTGTAACTCGAAAGGATTAGGTGTGGCGTGCACATCTAAACGTGAAGCTTCAAAAGAGAACCAACAGAATAATTTTCTTTCGTCAAAATTTGTCAGAAAACCGTGTTGTAAGGAAATCCAGCATCGTGCGAAATTATCTTGTATTTTAAAAACAACACGTTGTAACTCAAAAAGCTTTGGTGTTGCCTGCATGTCTAAGTGTTTAGCCTCAAAAGGCAATGCACAGGATAGTTTTCTCTCTAAAGAATATGTAAGAATACCACGTTATAAGGAAATACAGTGTTGCAGAGTAAAGACAAATACGTACGTATTGGAAACACTTTACGAGAATTAATGCATTATAAAAAATTAGCTTGTATCTCCTAAACAACACGTTGTAACTCGAAAAGATTTGGTGTGACCTGTACGTCTAAATATGTAGCCTCAAAAGAAAACCCAAAGGAGAATTTTCTTTCGTCAAAATTTTTCAGAAAACCAGGTTTTTAGGAAATCCCCCATCGTGCGAAATCATCTTCTTTTTCCTAAACAACATGTTGTAACTCGAAAAGCTTTGGTGTTGCTTGCTTGTCTAATCGTGTAGCCTCAAAAGAGAATGCACAGGAGAGTTTTCCCTCGAAAGAATATGTAAGAATACCATGTTATAAGGAAATACAGTGTTGCAGAGTAAAGACAAATATGTATGTATTGGAAACACTTTACGAGAAGAAATAGCGCATCGTACAATATTTGCTTGTATCTCCTAAACAACACGTTGTAACTCAAAAATATTTGGTGTGGCTCGTACGGCTACACGTGTAGCCTCAAAAGAGAACCCACAGGAGAACTTTCTTTCGTCAAAATTTGTCAGAAAACCACGTTTTAAGGAAATCCCGCATCGTGCAAAATTATCTTGTTTTTCCTAAACAACACGTTGTAACTCGAAAAGCTTTGGTGTTGCGTGTATGTCTGAGCATGTAGCCTCTAAAGAGAATGCACAGGAGAGTGTTCTCTCGAAAGAACATGTAAGAATACAACGTTATAAGGAAATACAGTGTTGCAGAGTAAAGACAAATACATACGTATTGGAACCACTTTATGAAAAGAAATAACGCATCATACAAAATTAGCTTGTATCTCTTAAACAACACGTGGTAACTCGAAAGGATTTGGTGTGGCGTGCACGTCTAAACGTGTAGCCTCAAAAGAGAAGCCACAGGAGAATTTTCTTTAGTCAAAATTTGTCAGAAAACCACGTTTTAAGGAAATCCCGCATCGTGCAAAATTATCTTGTTTTCCATAAACAAAATGCTGTAACTCGAAAAGCTTTGGTGTTGCCTGTATGTCTAAGCGTGGAGCCTAAAAAGAGAAAAGGCACAGGAGAGTTTTCTCTCGAAAGAATATGTAAGAATGCCACGTTATAAGGAAATATAATGTTGCAGAGTACAGACAAATACTATTGGAAACACTTTAAGAGAAGAAATAATGCATCGTACAAAATTAGCTTGTATCTCCTAAACAACACGTTGTAACTAGAAAAGATTTGGTGTGGCTCTTACCTCTACACGTGTAGCCTCAAAAGAGAACCCACAGGAGAACTTTCTTTCGTCAAAATTTTTTAGACAACCACGTTTTATGGAAATCTCGCATCGTGCGAAATTATCTTGTTTTTCCTAAACGACACATTGTAACTCAAAAAGCTTTGGCGTTGCGTGTATGTCTAAGCGTGTAGCCTCTAAAGAGAACGCACAGGAGAGTTTTCTCTCAAAAGAATATGTAAGAATACAACGTTATAAGGAAATACAGTGTTGCAGAGTAAAGACAGATAAGTAAGTATTGGAAAACTTTATGAGCAGAAGTAACGCATCTTAGAAAATTAGCTTGTATCTCCAAAACAACACGTTGTAACTCGAAAAGATTCGGTGTGCCGTGTACGTCTAAACGTGTAGCCTCAAAAGAGAACCCACAGGAGAATTTTCTTTCTTCAAAATTTTTCAGAAAACCACGTTTTAAGGAAATCCCGCATCGTGCGAAATCATCTTCTTTTTCCAAAGCAACATGTTGTAACTCGAAAAGCTTTGGTGTTGCGTGTATGTGTAAGCGTGGAGCCTCAAAAGAGAAGGCACAGGAGAGTTTTCTCTCAAAAGAATATGTAAGAATACCACGTTATAAGGAAATACAATTTTGCAGAGTAAGGACAAATAAGTACTTATTGGAATCACTTTATGAGAAGAAATAACGCATTGTACAAAATTAGCTTATATCTCCTAAACAACACGTTGTAACTCGAAAAGATTTGGTGTGACGTGTACGTCTAAACATGTAGCCTCAAAAGAGAACCCACAGGAGAACTTTCTTTCGTCAAAATTTTTCAGAAAACCACGTTTTATGGAAATCTAGCATCATGCGAAATTATCTTGTTTTTCCTAAACAACATGTAACTCGAAAAGCTTTGGCATTGCGTGTATGTCTAAGCGTGTAGCCCAAAAGAGAACGCACAGGAGACGTTTCCCTAGAAAGAATATGTAAGAATACCACGTTATAAGGAAATACAGTGTTGCAGATTAAAGACAATTAAGCACGTATTGGACACACTTTACAAGAAGAAATAACGAATCGAACAATATTTGCTTGTATCTCCTAAACAACAAGTTATAACTCGAAAAGATTTGGTGTGGCGTGTACGTCTAAACCTGTAGCCTCAAAGGACAACGCACAGGAGAACTTTCTTTCGTTAAAATTTGTCAGAAAACCACGTTTTAAGGATATCCCGCATCGTGCAAAATTATCTTCTTTTTCCTAAACAACACGTTGTAACTCGAAAAGCTTTGGTGTTACGTGTATATCTAAGCGTGTAGCCTCTAAAGAGAATGCACAGGAGAGTTTTCTCTCGAAAGAACATGTAAGAATACAATGTTATAAGGAAATACAGTGTTTCAGAGTAAAGACAAATACGTACATATTGGAAACACTTTACGAGAAGAAATAACGCATCGTACAAAATTAGCTTGTATCTCCTAAACAACACGTGATAATTCGAAAGGATTTCATGTGGCATGCACGTCTAAACATGTAGCCTCAAAAGAGAACCCACAGGAGAATTATCTTTCATCAAAATTTGTCAGAACACCAAGTTTTAAGGAAATCCCGCATCGTGCGAAATTATCTTGTTTTTCATAAACAACACGTTGTAACTTGAAAAGCTTTGGTGTTGCCTGTATGTCTAAATGTGTAGCCTCAAAAGGGAACGCACAAGATAGTTTTCTCTCGAAAGCATGTGTAAGAATACCACGTTATAAGGAAATACAGTGTTGCAGAGTAAAGACAAATATGTACGTATTGGAAACACTTTACGAGAATTAATGCAATATAAAAAATTAGCTTGTATCTCCTAAACAACACGTTGTAACTCGAAAAGATTTGGTGTGACCTGTACGTCTAAATATGTAGCCTCAAAAGAGAACCCAAAGGAGAATTTTCCTTACCCAATGCATGTGTAAGAATACCACGTTATAAGGAAATACAGTGTTGCAGAATAAAGACAATTACGTACGTATTGGACACACTTTACGAGAAGAAATAAAGCATCGTACAAAATTAGCTTGTATCTCCTAAACAACACGTGGTAACTCGAAAGGATTAGGTGTGGCGTGCACATCTGAACGTGAAGCTTCAAAAGAGAACCAACAGAATAATTTTCTTTCGTCAAAATTTGTCAGAAAACCATGTTGTAAGGAAATCCAGCATCGTGCGAAATTATCTTGTATTTTAAAAACAACACGTTGTAACTCAAAAAGCTTTGGTGTTGCCTGTATGTCTAAGTGTTTAGCCTCAAAAGGCAATGCACGGGATAGTTTTCTCTCGAAAGATTATGTAAGAATACCACGTTATAAGGAAATACAGTGTTGCAGAGTAAAGACAAATACGTACGTATTGGAAACACTTTACGAGAATTAATGCATTATAAAAAATTAGCTTGTATCTCCTAAACAACACGTTGTAACTCGAAAAGATTTGGTGTGACCTGTACGTCTAAATATGTAGCCTCAAAAGAGAACCCAAAGGAGAATTTTCTTTCGTCAAAATTTTTCAGAAAACCAGGTTTTTAGGAAATCCCTCATCGTGCGAAATCATCTTTTTTTTCCTAAACAACATGTTGTAACTCGAAAAGCTTGGGTGTTGCGTGCTTGTCTAATCGTGTAGCCTCAAAAGAGAATGCACAGGACAGTTTTCCCTCGAAAGAATATGTAAGAATACCATGTTATAAGGAAATACAGTGTTACAGAGTAAAGACAAATATGTAGGTATTGGAAACACTTTACGAGAAGATATAGCGCATCGTACAATATTTGCTTGTATCTCCTAAACAACACGTTGTAACTCAAAAATATTTGGTGTGGCTCATACGGCTACACGTGTAGCCTCAAAAGAGAACCCACAGGAGAACTTTCTTTCGTCAAAATTTGTCAGAAAACCACGTTTTAAGGAAATCCCGCATCGTGCAAAATTATCTTGTTTTTCCTAAACAACACGTTGTAACTCGAAAAGCTTTGGTGTTGCGTGTATGTCTGAGCATGTAGCCTCTAAAGAGAATGCACAGGAGAGTTTTCTCTCGAAAGAACATGTAAGAATACACCGTTATAAGGAAATACAGTGTTGCAGAGTAAAGACAAATACATACGTATTGGAACCACTTTACGAAAAGAAATAACGCATCATACAAAATTAGCTTGTATCTCTTAAACAACACGTGGTAACTCGAAAGGATTTGGTGTGGCGTGCACGTCTAAACGTGTAGCCTCAAAAGAGAAGCCACAGGAGAATTTTCTTTAGTCAAAATTTGTCAGAAAACCACGTTTTAAAGAAATCCCGCATCTTGCAAAATTATCTTGTTTTCCATAAACAACACGATGTAACTCGAAAAGCTTTGGTGTTGCCTGTATGTCTACGCGTGGAGCCTCAAAAGAGAAGGCACAGGAGAGTTTTCTCTCGAAAGAATATGAAAGAATACCACGTTATAAGGAAATATAATGTTGCAGAGTACAGATAAATACTATTGGAAACACTTTAAGAGAAGAAATAATGCATCGTACAAAATTAGCTTGTATCTCCTAAACAACACGTTGTAACTCGAAAAGATTTGGTGTGGCTCATACCTCTACATGTGTAGCCTCAAAAGAGAACCCACAGGAGAACTTTCTTTCGTCAAAATTTTTCAGACAACCACGTTTTATGGAAACCTCGCATCGTGCGAAATTATCTTGTTTTTCCTAAACGACACATTGTAACTCAAAAAGCTTTGGCGTTGCGTGTATGTCTAAGCGTGTAGCCTCTAAAGAGAACGCACAGGAGAGTTTTCTCTCGAAAGAATATGTAAGAATAAAACGTTATAAGGAAATACAGTGTTGCAGAGTAAAGACAAATAAGTACGTATTGGAAAACTTTACGAGCAGAAGTAACGCATCTTACAAAATTAGCTTGTATCTCCGAAACAAAACGTTGTAACTCGAAAAGATTTGGTGTGCCGTGTACGTCTAAACGTGTAGCCTCAAAAGAGAACCCACAGGAGAATTTTCTTTCTTCAAAATTTTTCAGAAAACCACGTTTTAAGGAAATCCCGCATCGTGCGAAATCATCTTCTTTTTCCTAAGCAACATGTTGTAACTCGAAAAGCTTTGGTGTTGCGTGTATGTGTAAGCGTGGAGCCCCAAAAGAGAAGGCACAGGAGAGTTTTCTCTCGAAAGAATATGTAAGAATACCACGTTATAAGGAAATACAATTTTGCAGGGTAAAGACAAATAAGTACATATTGGAAACACTTTACAAGAAGAAATAACGCATCGTAAAAAATTAGCTTGTATCTCCTAAACAACACGTTGTAACTCGAAAAGATTTGGCGTGACGTGTACGTCTAAGCGTGTAGCCTCAAAAGGGAACCCACAAGAGAATATTCTTTTATCAAAATTTGTCAGAAACCACGTTTTAAGGAAATATCGCATCGTGCGAAATTATCTTGTTTTTCCTAAATAACACGTTATAACTCAAAAATCTTTGGTGTTGCGTGTATGTCTAAGTGTGTAACCTCAAAAGAGAACGCACAGGATAGTTTTATCTCGAAAGAATATGTAAGAATACCACGTTATAAGGAAATACAATGTTGCAGAGTAAAGACAAATACGTACTTATTGGAAACACTTTAAGAGAAGAATTAACGCACCGTAAATAATTAGCTTGTATCTCCTAAACAACACGTTGTAACTCGAAAAGATTTGGTTTGGCATGTACGTCTAAACGTGTAGCCTCAAAAGAGAACCTACAGGAGAATTTCCTTTCTTCAAAAATTTTCAGAAAACCACGTTTTAAGGAAATCCCGCATCGTGCGAAATCATCTTCTTTTTGCTAAACAACATGTTGTAACTTGAAAAGCTTTGGTGTTGCGTGTATGTGTAAGCGTGGAGCTTCAAAAGAGAAGGCACAGGAGAATTTTCTCTCGAAAGAATATGTAAGAATACCACGTTATAAGGAAATACAATTTTGCAGAGTAAAGACAAATAAGTACATATTGGAAACACTTTACGAGAAGAAATAACGCATCATACAAAATTACCTTGTATCTCCTAAAAAACACGTTGTAACTTGAAAAGATTTGGTGTGACGTGTACGTCTAAAAGTGTAGCCTCAAAAGAGAACCCACAGGAGAATTTTATTTCATCAAAATTTGTCAGAAACCACGTTTTAAGGAAATCTCGCATCGTGCGAAATTATCTTGTTTTTCTTAAACAACACGTTGTAACTCGAAAACCTTTGGTGTTGCGTGTATGTCTAAGCGTGTAGCCTCAAAAGAGAACGCACAGGAGAGTTTTCTCTCGAAAGAATATGTAAGAATACCACGTTATAAGGAAATACAGTGTTTCAGAGTAAAGACAAATGCTATTGGAAACACTTTAAGAGAAGAAATAATGCATCGTACAAAATTAGCTTGTATCTCCTAAACAACACGTTCTAACTCGAAAAGATTTGGTGTGGCTCGTACCTCTACATGTGTAGCCTCAAAAGAGAACCCACAGGAGAACTTTCTTTCTTCAAAATTTTTCAGACAACCACGTTTTATGGAAATCTCGCATCGTGCGAAATTATCTTGTTTTTCCTATACAGCACATTGTAACTCGAAAAGCTTTGGCGTTGCGTGTATGTCTAAGTGTGTAGCCTCTAAAGAGAACGCACAGTAGAGTTTTCTCTTGAAAGAATATGTAATAATACAACGTTATAAGGAAATAAAGTGTTGCAGAGTAAAGACAAATACGTACATATTGGAAACACTTTACGAGAAGAAATAACGCATCATACAAAATTAGGTTGTATCTCCTAAACAACACGTGGTAACTCGAAAGGAATTGGTGTGGCGTGTACGTCTAAACATGTAGCCTCAAAAGAAAACCCACTGAAGAATTTTCTTTCGTCAAAATTTTTCAGAAAACTACGTTTTAAGGAAATCCTGCATCGTGCGAAATTATCTTGTTTTTCATAAACAACACGTTGTAACTCGAAAAGCTTTGGTGTTGCCTCTTTGTCTAAGTGTGTAGCCGCAAAAGGGAAAGCACGGGATAGTTTTCTCTCGAAAGAATATGTAAGAATACCACGTTATAAGGAAATACAGTGTTGCAGAGTAAAGACAAATACGTAAGTCTTGGAAACACTTTACTAGAATAATTAACACATCCTAAAAAATTAGCTTGTATCTCCTAAACAACACGTTGTAACTCGAAAAGATTTGGTGTGGCATGTTCGTCTAAACGTGTAGCCTCAAAAGAGAACCCACAGGAGAATTTTCTTTCGTTAAAATTTTTCAGAAAACCACGTTTCAAGGAAATCCCGCATCGTGCGAAATCATCTACTTTTTCCTAAACAACATGTTGTAACTCAAAAAGCTTTGGTGTTGCGTGTATGTGTACGCGTGTAGCCCCAAAAGAGAAGGCACAGGAGAGTTTTCTCTTGAAAGATTATGTAAGAATACCACGTTAAAAGGAAATACAATTATGCAGAGTAAAGGCAAATAAGTACATATTGGAAACCCTTTATGAGAAGAAATAACACATCGTACAAAATTAGCTTGTATCTCCTAAACAACACGTTGTAACTCTAAAAGATTTGGTGTGACATGTACGTCTAAACGTGTAGCCTCAACAGAGAACCCACAAGAGAATTTTCTTTCATCAAAATTTGTCAGAAACCAGGTTTTAAGTAAATCTCGCATCGTGCGAAATTATCTTGTTTTTCCTAAACAACACGTTGTAACTCGAAAAGCTTTGGGGTTGCGTGTGTGTCTAAGCGTGTAACCTCAAAAGAGAATGCACAGGATAGTTTTATCTCGAAAGAATATGTAAGAATACCACGTTATAAGGAAATACAATGTTGCAGAGTAAAGACAAATACATACTGGAAACACTTTACGAGACGAATTAACGCATCGAAAAAAATTAGCTTGTATCTCCTAAACAACACGTTGTAACTCGAAAAGATTTGGTATGGCATGTACGTCTAAACGTGTAGCCTCGAAAGAGAACCCACAGGAGAATTTTCTTTCTTCAAAATATTTCAGAAAACCAAGTTTTAAGGAAATCCCGCATCATGCGAAATCATCTTCTTTTTCCTAAACAACATGTTGTAACTCGAAAAGCTTTGGTGTTGCGTGTATATGTAAGTGTGGAGCCTCAAAAGAGAAGGCACAGGAGAGTTTTCTCTCGAAAGAATATGCAAGAATACCACGTTATAAGGAAATACAATTTTGCAGAGTAAAGACAAATAAGTACTTATTGGAAACACTTTATGAGAAGAAATAACGCATCGTACAAAATTAGCTTGTATCTCCTAAACAACACGTTGTAACTTGAAAAGATTTGGTGTGACGTGTATGTCTCAACGTGTAGCCTCAAAAGAGAACCCACAGGAGAACTTTCTTTCGTCAAAATTTTTCAGAAAACCACGTTTTATGGAAATCTCGAATCGTGCGAAATTATCTTGTTTTTCCTAAACAACACGTTGTAACTCGAAAAGCTTTGGCGTTGCGTGTATGTCTAAGCGTGTAGCCCAAAAGAGAACGCACAGGAGAGTTTTCTCTCGAAAGAATATGTAAGAATACCACGTTATAAGGAAATACAGTGTTGCAGAGTAAAGACAATTAAGTACATATTGGAAACACTTTACGACAAGAAATAACGCATCGTACAAAATTAACTTGTATCTCCTAAACAACACGTTGTAACTCGAAAAGCTTTGGTGTTGCGTGTATGTCTAAGCGTGTAGCCTCAAAAGAGAACTCACAGGAGAGTTTTCTCTTGAAAGAATATGTAAGAATACCACGTTATAAGGAAATACAGTGTTGTAGAATAAAGACAAATACTTACATATTGGAAACACTTTACAAGAAGAAATAACGCATCGAAAAAATTTGCTTGTATCTCCTAAACAACAAGTTGTAACTCGAAAAGATTTGGTGTAGCGTGTACGTGTAAACCTGTAGCCTCAAAAGGCAATGCACAGGAGAACTTTCTTTCGTCAACATTTGTCAGAAAACCACGTTTTAAGGATATCTGCATCGTGCAAAATTATCTTTTTTTTCCTAAACAACATGTTGTAACTCGAAAAGCTTTGGTGTTGCGTGTATGTCTGAGCATGTCGCCTCTAAAGAGAATGCACAGGAAAGTTCTCTCGCAAGAACATGTAAGAATTCAACATTGTAAGGAAATACAGTGTTGCAGAGTAAAGACAAATACGTAAGTTTGGAAACACTTTACGAGAAGAAATAAAGCATCGTACAAAATTAGCTTGTATCTCCTAAACAACACGTGGTAACTCGAAAGGATTTGGTGTGGCGTGTACCTCTAAACGTGTAGCGTCAAAAGAGTACCCACAGGAGAATTTTCTTTCGTCAAAATTTGTAAGAATACCACGTTTTAAGGAAATCCCGCATCGTGCGAAATTATCTTGTTTTTCATAAACAACACATTGTAACTCGAAAAGCTTTGGTGTTGCCTGTATGTCTAAGTGTGTAGCCTCAAAATGGAACGCACAGGATAGTTTTCTATCGAAAGAATATGTAAGAATACCACGTTATAAGGATATACAATGTTGCAGAGTAAAGACAAATACGTATGTGTTGGAAACACTTACGAGAAGAATAAACACATCGTGCAAAATTAGCTTGTATCTCCTAAACAACACGTTGTAACTCGAAAAGATTTGGTGTGGCATGTACGTCTAAACGTGTAGCCTCAAAAGAGAACCCACAGGAGAATTTTCTTTTGTCAAAATTTTTCAGAAAACCACGTTTTAAGGATATCCCGCATCATGCGAAATCATCTTCTTTTTCCTAAACAACATGTTGTAACTCGAAAAGCTTTGGTGTTGCGTGTATGTGTAAGTGTGGAGCCTGAAAAGAGAAGGCACAGAAGAGTTTTCTCTCGAAAGAATATGTAAGAATACCACGTTATAAGGAAATACAATTTTGCAGGGTAAAGACAAATAAGTACTTATTGGAAACACTTTATGAGAAGAAATAACGCATCGTACAAATTCAGCTTTATCTCCTAAACAACACGTTGTAACTCGAAAAGATTTGGTGTGACGTGTACATCTAAACATGTAGCCTCAAAAGAGAACCCACAGGAGAACTTTCTTTCGTCAAAAATTTTCAGAAAACCACGTTTTATGGAAATCTTGCATCGTGCGAAATTATCTTGTTTTTCCTAAACAACACGTTGTAACTCGAAAAGCTTTGGCGTTGCGTGTATGTCTAAGCGTGTAGCCCAAAAGAAAACGCACAGGAGAGTTTTCCCTCGAAAGAATATGTAAGAATACCACGTTATAAGGAAATATAGTGTTGCAGAGTAAAGACAATTAATTACGTATTGGACACACTTTACAAGAAGAAATAACGCTTCATAAAAAATTAGCTTGTATCACCTAAACAACAAGTTGTAACTCAAAAAGATTTGGTGTGGCGTGTACTTCTAAACCTGTAGCCTCTAATGGCAATGCACAGGAGAACTTTCTTTAGTCAAAATTTGTCAGAAAACCACGTTTTAAGGATATCCCGCATCGTTTAAAATTATCTTGTTTTTCCTAAACAACACGTTGTAACTCGAAAAGCTTTGGTGTTGCGTGTATATCTAAGCGTGTAGCCTCTAAAGACAACGTACAGGAGAGTTTTCTCTCGAAAGAACATGTAAGAATACAATGTTATAAGGAAATACAGTGTTGCAGAGTAAAGACAAATATATACATATTGGAAACACTTTACAAGAAGAAATAACGCACCGTAAAAAATTAGCTTGTATCTCCTAAACAACACGTTGTAACTCGAAAAGATTTGGTGTGACATGTACGTCTAAAAGTGTAGCCTCAAACGAGAACCCACAGGAGAATTTTCTTTCATCAAAATTTGTCAGAAACCACGTTTTAAGGAAATATCGCATCGTGCGAAATTATCTTGTTTTTCCTAAACAACACGTTGTAACTCGAAAAGCTTTGGTGTTGCGTTTATGTCTATGCGTGTAGTCTCAAAAGAGAACGAACAGGAGAGTTTTCTCTCGAAAGAATATGTAAGAATACTACGTTATAAGGAAATACAGTGTTGCAGAGTAAAGACAACTACGTACCTATTGGAAACACTTTAAGAGAAGAAATAACGCATCGTACAAAATTAGCTTGTATCTCCTAAACAACACGTTGTAAGTCGAAAAGATTTGGTGTGGCTCGTACCTCTACACTTGTAGCCTCAAAAGAGAACCCACAGGAGAACTTTCTTTCGTCAAAATTTTTCAGAAAACCACGATTTATGGAAATCTCGCATCGTGCGAAATTATCTTGTTTTTCCTAAAGAACACATTGTAACTCGAAAATCTTTGGCGTTGTGTGTTTGTCTACGCGTTTAGCTCTAAAGAGAACGCACAGGAGAGTTTTCCCTCGAAATAATATGTAAGAATACCACGTTATAAGGAAATACAGTGTTGCAGAGTAAAGACAAATAAGTACGTATTGGAAACACTTTAGGAGAAGAAATAATGCATCCTTAAAAATTAGCTTGTATCTCCTAAACAACACGTTGTAACTCGAGAAGATTTGGTGTGGTGTGTACGTCTAAACGTGTAGCCTCAAAAAGAGAACCCACAGGAGAATTTTCTTTGGTCTTATTTGTCAGAAAACCACGTATTAATGAAATCCTGCATCGTGCGAAATTATCTTGTTTTTCCTAAACAACACGTTGTAACTCGAAAAGCTTTGGTGTTGTGTGTATGTCTCACCGTGTAGCCTCAAAAGACAACACACAGGAGAGTTTTCTCTCAAAAGAATATGTAAGAATACCACATTATAAGGAAATACAGTGTTTCAGAGTAAAGACAAATATGTACGTATTGGAAACCCTTAAACTTTAGGAGATGAAATAAAGCATCGTACAAAATTAGCTCGTATCACCTAAACAACACGTTGTCACTCGAAAAGATTTGGTGTGGCGTGTATGTCTAAACGTGTAGCCTCAAACAGAACAGATAGAATTTTCTTTCGTCAAAATTTTCAGAAAACCACATTTTAAGGAAATCCCGCATCGTGCGAAATTATCTTGTTTTTCTTAAACAACACGTTGTAACTTGAAAAGCTTTTGTGTTGTGTGTATTTCTCAGCGTGTAGCCTCAAAAGAGAACACACAGGAGAGTTTTCTTTCGAAAGAATATGTAAGAATACCACGTTATAAGGAAATACAGTGTTGCAGATTAAAGACAAATACGTATGTATTGGAAACCCTTAAACTTTACGAGATGAAATAAAGCATCGTACAAAATTAGCTCGTATCTCCTAAAAAACACGTTGTAACTCGAAAAGATTTCGTGTGTGGTGTGTACGTCTAAACCTGTAGCCTCAAAAAGAGAACCCACAGGAGAATTTTCTTTGGTCTTATTTGTCAGAAAACCACGTATTAAGGAAATCCTGCATCGTGCGAAATTATCTTGTTTTTCCTAAACAACACGTTGTAACTTGAAAAGCTTTGGTGTTGCGTGTATGTCTCACCGTGTAGCCTCAAAAGAGAACACACAGGAGAGTTTTCTCTCAAAAGAATATGTAAGAATACCACATTATAAGGAAATACAGTGTTTCAGAGTAAAGACAAATATGTACGTATTGGAAACCCTTAAACTTTACGAGATGAAATAAAGCATCGTACAAAATTAGCTCGTATCTCCTAAACAACACGTTGTAACTCGAAAAGATTTGGTGTGGCGTGTATGTCTAAACGTGTAGCCTCAAAGGAGAACCCATAGGAGAATTTTCTTTCGTCAAAATTTTCAGAAAACCACGTTTTAAGGAAATCCCACATCGTGCGAAATTATCTTGTTTTTCTTAAACAACACGTTGTAACTCGAAAAGCTTTTGTGTTGCGTGTATTTCTCAGCGTGTAGCCTCAAAAGAGAACACACAGGAGAGTTTTCTTTCGAAAGAATATGTAAGAATACCACGTTATAAGGAAATACAGTGTTGCAGATTAAAGACAAATATGTATGTATTGGAAACCCTTAAACTTTACGAGATGAAATAAAGCATCGTACAAAATTAGCTCGTATCTCCTAAAAAACACGTTGTAACTCGAAAAGATTTGGTGTGGCGTGTACGTCTAAACCTGTAGCCTCAAAAGAGAACACATAGGAGAATTTTCTTTCGTCAAAATTTTCAGAAAACCACGTTTTAAGGAAATCCAGCATCGTTCGAAATTATCTTGTTTTTCCTAAGCAATACGTAGTAACTCGAAAATCTTTGGTATTGCGTGGATGTCTAAGCGTGTAGCCTCAAAAGAGAACATACAGGAGAGTTTTCTCTTGAAAGAATATGTAAGAATACCACGTTATAAGGAAGTACAGTGTTGCAGAATAAAGACAAATATTTACGTATTGGAAACCCTTAAACTTTATGAGATGAAATAAAGCATTGTACAAAATTAGCTTGTATCTCCTAAACAACACGTTGTAACTCGAAAAGATTAGGTGTAGCGTGTACGTCTAAATGTGTAGCCTCAAAAGAGAACCACAGGACAATTTTCTTTCGTCAAAATTTGTCAGAAAACCACGTTTTAAGGAAATCCCACATCGTGAGAAATTATCTTGTTCTTCATAAACAATACATTGTAACTCGAAAAGCGTTGGTGTTGCGTGTATGTCTAAGCATGTAGCCTCAAAAGAGAAGGCACAGGAGAGTTTTCTCTCGAAAGAATATGTAAGAATACCACGTTATAAGGAAATACAGTGTTGCAGATTAAAGACAAATATGTACTTATTGGAAATACTTTACGAGAAGAAATAACGCATCGTAAAAAATTAGCTTGTATCTCCTAAACAACAGGTTGTAACTCAAAAAGCCTTGGTGTGGCGTGTACGTCTAAACGTGTAGCCTCAAAAGAGAACCCACAGGAGAATTTTCTTTGGTCAAAATTTGTCAGAAAACCATGTATTAAGGAAATCCCGCATCGTGCGAAATTATCTTGTTTATCCTAAACAACACGTTGTAACTCGAAAAGTTTTGGTGTTGCGTGTATGTCTAAGCGTGTAGCCTCAAAGAGAACACACAGGAGAGTTTTCTCTCAAAAGAATAGGTAAGAATACCACTTTATAAGGAAGTACAGTGTTGCTGAGTAAAGACAAAAATGTGCATATTGGAAACCCTTAAACTTTACGAGATGAAATAAAGCATGGTAGAAAATTAGCTTGCAACTCCTAAACAACACGTTGTTACTCGAAAGGATTTGGTGTGGCCTGTACGTCTAAACGTATAGCCTCAAAAGAGAACCCACAGGACAATTTTCTTTATTCAAAATTTGGCAGAAATCCAAGTTTTAAGGAAATCCTGCATTGTGAGAAATTATCTTGTTCTTTCTAAACAACACGTTTTAACTCGAAAAGCTTATGTGTTGTATGTATATCTAAGCGTATAGCCTCAAAAGAGAACGCACAGGAGAGTTTTCTCTCGAAAGAATAAGTAAGAATACCACGTTATAAGGAAATACAGGGTTGCAAAGTAAAGACAAATACATATGTATTGGAAACACTTTATGAAATAACGCATCATGCAAAATTAGCTTGTATGTCCTAAACCACACGTTGTAACTTGAAAACATTTGGTGTGCCGTGTATGTCTAAACGTGTAGCCTCCAAAGAGAACCCCCAGTAGAATTTTCTTTCGCCAAAATTTTTCAGAAAACCACGTTTTAAGGAAATCCCGCATCATGCGAAATTATCTTG